>NW_018020662.1:290196-307336 GCF_002006095.1 Pseudomyrmex gracilis
ATATATATATATATATATATATATATTACTTTTCACAACTTGGAAGGAAAGAAAAATAATATCCGCGAGAGCGGATTACAACGGAGCAAGAGCTCTCCATCATTTCAAGATTTCAAAATTACGGCGCATCATATCCGTTCATATTTTACTTACGTTCTCGACTTGAAGGATGAGCAGAGTAAGACGGATCTTAACCCGTAAACAGAATTAATGGCGCAAAAGTATCGCCGTTATTATGCCACGTCACTGTGACGAATATCGAACAATTAATAATTCCGTCTTCCGTTAGCGCGCAATATTGCCGTCAGTCAATACCATCGAGTTTTTTTTTTTTTTTTTTTTTTTTTTGCCGGGAAACGTATACGTGAAATGTCGTGAATATAGGTACTACCTATATTCAGGATGAATACACGGGTGTGGAAACAGACTTCATATAGGAACGTGACACATTCGTCGACACTCTGTACCGGGACTCGTGCTGCTGTTGTTTTTGCCGAGCAAACGTCGCGCTCTGTTCGCGGCCGGGGTTTCATTTGGCAGTTGTGCAAACACCGATTCACTGCCAATAAACATTCTCATTCCCACGCGAACACTCAAGTATTTCAAGTCAACTCGAATTCTATGACGTGTTATATATCAATGGGTCACCATCCATTTACTGCGAAACGGCTCCTTGTTCCGACCACTTTGCCGATGTATCATCGACTTTAATATCTCCTCTCCCAGAAGATTAATCAATATATATATATATATATCGTGCGGATTGAGAGAATTTCTCGGTGGCGCACATGTGTATATATTCTCTTCGCAATTCGATATATTGTTCTACTTCGATAAATCGAAAAAAAAACTTATCTGTTTTTAATTAGAATCGAAGCAACTAATTTCCTACACGAGAGGCTGAACGTGTCGATTAAGACGATTAATTTCGAATCGATAATAACTTGCAGTACTACTTATTAATTTTTTCCACCAATTAATACACGTTCGTTCTGCAGATCTCGTTAATACCTAAAAAAAAAAAAAAAAACAATAATACCGTAAAAATATAAGTGCAAATTACGATATTATTTAAAGGTTTGTAATTTTCGCGGAACTTGCGCTTGCAAAACGCAAACTTAGCGAATTAAAAACGTAACTAGCGTTACCTTTTTTTACCGTCGCAAATTGTGTCGCGAGTTGTGACGTGGAAACTTATTCGTATAAGTTTTTTTATATTGTATTTTTCCCTCCATCGTTCGTATTAGCGAAATGTAACGGAATTTTTCTCCCCCGGAAACCGCGCTATACGCTCTCGCCAAAATATTACGCAAATGCTTTCTGCATCCGGTATTTCACATATACGCACCATCTGTGCAGTCCAGAGAAGCCGAGGCTTTCCGCTCTCTCCTCCTGTAAAGCGCGCGAAATGTACGTACGGGTGCTTTGCGCCAAACAAACCGCAAAAACCGTCGCGTTATTAACCCTCGGCTTATCAACCGAAATACCGGCAAATTAAATGGGCGGATTTTTGATCAAATCGTCGGGAGAAAGGCACGTTTTTTTTGTGCGGCAAAATTTTATAACGCAGTTACGTTACAGAGTGAGGATACACGTACGCACTTACTTAACTCTTTGCGGTTGTACTTAGTTTTATGCGCGGATGCCTTGCCGGTTGGAATTAATTTTCACTGAACAAACGCTACTGACACAACGCAAAATGATTAAAAAAAAAAAAAAAACAAACAAACAAACAAACAAAATATCAGCGATTATTTGTTTTGGCGGCTGAGATACGACTGGAAAGGATTGAAATAGCAATTTTTCCAGCGCACGGACTGGCTTTCATATATTATACCTACGAAATGTACGAGAAGCCAAGTTTAATTGTATTAAGTTGGAAAACTGGACGTTCGCCATATATCCTGGCTGTATGTTTCGCGTATTATACGAGATGCGACACTGTCTGACGGAGAGTATAACGCGACTTGTCAGCGTTACACGAGCTTACAGCGAAATTACGCGTCATTATCCTTCGTCGCGCGACATATCGCGCGATTACCGCGGATAGTGTCGCTCAATTATCGACCGCGACGGTCTCTCTCATCGAGCGGCGGTGTGTTTATAGCGCGTTGTTGTTTTCGGGAGTGGGTTTAAAAATCTTGCACACATCGTATCAACGAAATCGTTTATTGGCGCGTTGTATCAGCGTTGCGGAAAGTGCGCCGATACCGCCCGTTACCGCCTACGGGGATTTGTGTACACGATCGAACTTAATTACGAGATATGCAGCGTGGGATTATATAGGTACTCGCCACCGCGTCAGCCGCGAGGGCATAAATAATCGACGATGCGCCTCCGGGTTATTAATATTCGGGAAAATTAATCATTGCCCCCGATCATGGGCGACGGATTAAAAAAAAAAAAACCGTGTCTGCTAATATATTATATTTAGCGGTGTATCTCGTCGATGTTGTCCGCTTGGGAAACTACGCTAATATTTACGACGAGTTATTGAGACCGCAACCGAATTTGTTGCTGCAAATATGTTATTCGAGCGAAATGTGCGAAATTTAAACGCGGTAATATCGCGCCCATTTCCGTATGCACGTCCATTATCCATTTAATGGTTTTGTATATAAAAACAACGCGCGCTTTTTGCATTATTGCTTACGTTGGACACACGTACCTATGTATCTTGCGGGTTGTGTTCTCGCGCAACCTTTTCGAAATAAATATTTAAATGAGATTCTTTGGTGACTTTTTTTTGGGGGGGTGGGGTGGGGGAGGGCAAAATTTCGCGCTTAATTACACATGCTGTGCATTTTGCGCGACGCTCGTTTTATATTCCGCGATTGTTAACAGCGCGCAAAATTTAACAGGCTTTTAACGTAGAGCAGCATATACATCCATATGCGACTCGGCGTACTGTGTTTTGCATTGCCGTGGGCGCCGAGAGCTTCTAGATTTTAGCAGCATTAGCAATATCAACAATATAATCGTACTTTGCGTATATTACCAACGTATGGAGGCGAGTGATAACCGCACGCTGTGTGTGTGTGTGTGCGTGCGCGTGTTATTATTTGTAAAATATACACGCGCGCGAGATGTTGAGAGTGTCTACCACGGTGATACATAGCTCGGTATAACGCCGTACACACGTTCGCTCTTATCCCCGGTGTTGTCTGTTATCAATTTTCGACAATAACGTAAGCGTCATGTGACGCGCGCGCCTTCATTTCCACCCGTCCTTCGCGCGTCGAAAATTACAACAAAATCCGACAAAATTAAAATTCTGTCGAAATCGCGACGCGTGTAGAAAGATATATACAATTAATAATACAAAAAATTAAAATTTTTTCAGCAACAATTTTTTACACAACAATTCGCTGTAATAAATTTAATAAATATATATATGATATTGTAACAAATTGTAACAAATAATCAAAGATCTACTTTTCTCGTGCAAAGTATACACGCACGATTTTGTTTTAATCATCGCGTCGATCAGAAATTCATCTCCCGAACTGTTTAGCACGAGAGGTGGAACAATACGGGTCTTGATCATGCCAATGGAGATGCTGATGGGGAAGATTAAGCAATCTCGAGCGCGCGCGACGTTGATTGAGCTTACATAGCACTCGTCGTCTTGAGATAGCGCGAACTGTGCGCACGTGGCGATCTAGCGAGAGTAACGTCAGCTCGAATAGGAGTCAATAGGAAGAAGAGAGGACGGGGGGAGGAGGGGAGAGGAGAGAGAGGTGATCGGTCGAGGGCGGATGGGGATCGGCAAGACGCATCGAACGTTGTGGCAAGGAGTGCTGTCGGGAGTGGCAGTATGAATGGCAATGCTGTTACCATTAATGGAGCACGCTTAATGTCCCTCTTAACTTTACCGACTAGAGGTTCCGTACTTGCGCGCCATTGGAAAGCTTCGTCTGGCGTTGATTAAAGCATATGAATGGAAAAGTGAACTGTTCCCGCGCGTTCCCGAGAGAAAGCAGAAACTTGCTTTTCACGTTCGGAACAACGACTGTTCTATCCGCCGTGTGATACCACAAAATTAACACCTTTTTTATTTGTTCTAATTTTTCTCTCATTTTTCGCATTGTGTGTAAAAAAAATAGTACCGTAAGTTATAGGCGAGATAAAAAAAAAAAAAAAAATCCGAATAACGAAGAACCGATCTCCTTCCACACATACACGCTTTAAGATGTGTAATATAAAAAAAAATATTTTATACGCGAACGTAATGTGTGTGTTCTATAGTCGCGTGTTAATGCATTGCGGAAAATATGGCTGATATAATAATGGGTACGTCTCTAACGTACGTGCACGGACTGCGGAGCTCTCTAGGAAGATTCGTTCCGCGAGAGTTTATAGTTTCATACGTATAAAAAAGATAACGTTTATACACGCCTTGGATGAACAAGTCGTCTTTTTTTTCTTTTTTTTCTTTTTTTTTTACCGCGGAGATATTTTTTCGTATTTTACGTTCCTTTGCATCCGCGTGAGCGTATAAAACGGCTGCAAAGGCGGGCGAAGTCCGCGCGAGACGATATAACGACGCGACGCGGCACATCATCCTTTCTTGAGCATTCGAATCAAGCGGGAAAATCTCTTCGCACGTTCCCCTAATATCCGTATTTGCGTTGAAACGTTCAATATGGCCGTAGATATGAGTCGTATAAAATATCGCGCTCTCTCTGGCTGGCAACTCTCCCGACCAGCTTAATCACCGACGTTCCACTCCGACGATTCGACGCGATTACGTTTCCATCGAATCTTCAAAATCGGAGCAGCCGCTTTGGTTAAGCCATTGATCTCGGTTCATCGGATTACGCATTCGTCAGAGAACAGTTCGTTTTCTCTTTTCCTCTCTATTTCTATTTCTCTCTCTCTCTCTCTTTCTCTTTTTTTCTTTTTCTGTGTTTTTAATGTCTTTTGTTGTTAAGCAAATATGCGAATACGCAAACAAATATTGTAAGCAAAAAATGGTAATGATTTTTCTCAAGTAATGTACTAATGTAAATTTTAAAGGTACTTCCCAGTTAAATAAGCGATAATTGCTCTGCGTGTAATGCCGAATCGTAAGCGCACGAAAGTGTCGGAGATTTACGCTTTCAACCCGGTCGACCGCAAGCAAGCGCTCCGGACGTTAGATTTATGAGTCCCCTGAAACACACCGGGAACCGCCCGTTTAATGCTCTTTGAAGCATAAAAATGAAAGAAACATTAAAGTTTATTATTTCCCCGTTTTAAAAAGCAAACTCAGAAAAAAAGTGCAGTTAGAAGAAGTGCTATTTCGTAATTTTGATGTAAAATTTTTAATAATTGTTTACTTTGTTTTTCTAACACATACATTCTATAAATTATTTGTTAATACAAAATGTTGACAGTTACAAATTCTCGCGGTCACTTTAAGCTTTATTTAACGTAATAAGTTTTTGGATTATGCAAAACTCGCGTCGAGCACTTTCATCCGCGTGTAATGAGTTTGCGATATAGACATCGACGATAACCCGATAATGCATGTCACGCTTCCTGTTTGAGAGATTAATGTTCTGGCGCGAGAGATGGGATGAAATGTCAAAGGCAATTCTTACGTTGATTGGTGTATGAAATCCACACCATGCCGCGATGCACATAGGCTGACATGATCGTATTAGTGACGTGCATTTGAAAATTAATTTTCTGATAATAAATTAATAATGAATATCACTCTGTGCGTACAAATTCCGTAACAATATATATATATATATATATATACACACAGCTTTATATCTTTCTCGTTGAAATAGGCGTTCGAAGATTATATAAATAATATTTGATACACACACACACGCGCGCGCGCGCAATTTTGAATGATAACAACGCGCAATTTATAACTCTACGATTTAAAACTCTGGGAGAGAAAGGTACGAAAGTGTCATATAGTTTTAGATCAATTTTCCATTGTTCCACATTCGAGGCTGAACAATATCTTTCAGACGTATATATGTATATATTCTGCATACGGTTATATTAAATTGTACGAGCTGCCGTTCTCTTTTGAATTTCCACGAAAATCACGATACATGTTTTCTATAGAAACGTGAATTTAAATTAAATTTTGACCAAATCTCACTGCAAACAAAAGCAATCGGGCCCGTATATCCACGTCAGTCATTTTTCAAGTTATTTTTCCTCAACTCTGCCAATATATTCATGATTCGATCAAAAGTGCGTTTTCCTCAATAATAAAAAATAAACGTACATATTTGTGTAAAACATTTTTTTATCTATGTGCAATCGAGCTATTCTTTCTTTCATCAACCGAATCTCTCTCTCTCTCTCTCTCTTTCTCTCTCTCTCTCTCTTATTTTTTATATTTTTATATATTTTTGTATTATCTTTATTTCGTTTGTTAACTTTGCGCTTAAGGAGATTTTCCCGGAGCGCCTTATAAATAAAGCGACTATCTATCTATCTATATCTCTCTTTTTTTTTTCTCTCTCTCTCTCTCCCCCCATTGTTAGCGTTTGTGTTTCGCGTTATATACGTGTGCCAATTCCACGTCTATATAATCGACGTTTTGCGCACAAATACTAAGTGATTCTACACGCGAAGCACATCGCATTCAGACATGGCGCTGTGCCAGCGACACTTCCCGCACACATCCGAAGAAGAGATAAATAATTAGCTTCGCTGGATATGATATGGTTGCGCGCGACAATCGCGACATTGAATTCCGGGTGGCGATCTTGTAGGCGACGAGTAAAAACTGTACAAAGCTGTAGATCGAAGAACATAACACGGTTTTGCGCGTTAAAAATCTTGCAAACATGTTTTTCTCGATAAATAAAAAAGATGTACGAAAAACCACTTATTGGGGATTTTCATCTCTCGTTTTTCCACTTTTGACGATATGTGGGGAATATTTTTTCAATAAACATTTAGCACAGAGCGCTCTCGCGCAAATACCGAGACGATCGGTCGAGAGAGAATCTCTATGTAGCTTAAGCCGTAACGGTTGCGGTGGATATAACGTATACCGCGGTGAAGCTTTGATCTCCGCCGTTTGTTTTGAAAACCAGCGGTTTATTCGCATGTATCTCTACTTTATATTTGCGTCGGAACGTGAGCACGGCGTGCTTTTGCAGAAATCGCAAATTCCGCGCAAATTCCGCGCACATTAAAAAAATCCTCGGGCGTCGTCGGCGTCGTATAGAAATTCCGAGCGTCACACACAACCAAAACCCCCGCTAATTAAAGAATATCGCTTTTATTACTCGCCAACGCGCTGGCTTCGTCGACACTGGCAGCGTCGACGTCAGCGTCGTCGAAACGGAGGCGAATTCTCGTATCGAGTTACGTAAAAACGGATCAGCGGTTTAACAAAGGATCGAGATTGAATTACGTTTCGTCTTTTTGACCATTCCCAGCGCGTTTGAGATTACTCTCGTGGCTCTGCTATTAACACACGCGCGCGTATGTTAATAAAAGAAAATTCTCTCTCTCTCTCTCTCTCTCTCTCTGTCTCTTTCTCCCGTTGTCCAAATCAATCGATTGTCAATTTCCACACGGATCTCCGGCGAATCGATATTCGCGCGACTGCGCGTGTTTATATAAATGAAGACCGGGGTTTTCGGTCGCTCGGATTAAAAGCGCGCGCGCGTGTGTGTGTAACGTGGAATCAATTGTCAACTCCGGACTGGCGGAACCTGTGTCCGACTCCGCTAACGTACAACGGCCGAAACCGTATACGGATCGTTCCCGGGCTGGATCGAACCCCTTGGACCGCTCGTAAGGGGGTGTTTAATTGCTCCGTCGCGCCGTGTACGACGCGCGGTTGCAATTAAACTCCGTCTACGCAGAACATCGCAACTATGTACACAAATGGCTAGGCATTTTCTCCGTGTTAATGTCTCGTTGTGTGCGAGAGTGTGTATTGCTTTTCCGTTCGGCGTTGTCAATGACATAAATAAATGTACAAAGAGAAATTGATATTATTCCCGTTTGATATATCTAACGCCCGCGAAAATCTTATTATTATTTAGCTCTTGTGTGCGCGTACACACATATATAGAGAGAAGCTCATTTATATTTCGTGAAAGTGCATTCCATCCGCGTATCGTATGGGTGAATTTCCGCGGCGGCATCGTGCGGCGGCTGTGTATTGCGCACGGTGGAACTAATGGCAAATTGTAATTTTCAGTGAACCAAGTCCCGTGATTCAGAGAGAGGAACGAGAGAGAGAGAGAGAGAAGAAAAAGAGAGAGTGAGTGAGAGAGAGAGAGAGAGAGAGAGAGAGAGAGAAAGCGTGTGTCCTGTTACAATTTGAATTCCAATCTCGCCTGTTTCGCAGCGATCGCTTTACATCGGGATAACTAGACTCGTTCAATTATTGAGCGAAATGCATTTGTTCGGTAACGGCTACATTAATGGCAACTTCATTATACATGCTACCGTGGGGTATATACAATGGGGAATAACGTTTCATCACGAAGAGGAAACCTTTTCATCACAATGTCCCTTACACACGATAGATGCGCGCCGCCGACGCCGTTTTACTATTATTACTTTACATTAGCGCAATCCGATCGTTCGAGGATCGCTCGACGACAAATTATGGCGCTACCACGAGACGTAGTACCCCCGCGGGCTACGAAATCAATTGTCAGCCGCAATTTCCTGCTAGGCAACGCCGCTATAGTGGATTAAGACCCCCCAAGTGATTCGAATCGGGACTATCACACTTACGTCCGGGTGCGTTCGATTGGTTCTAAGGCCCCCTTTAATTGCTCGATTCGGCGGCAATTGGAACTTACGCGAAGCGAACGGTGTGGATTGGGGAAAAACAGGATTGCGCGCGTACACATTACAGAAGATCGATCAATCTGCTTACGAAAACATGACGAAACACGTAAGAAAAGTAATGAGAACAAAATTAGAGTATCTTGCGATATTCGATATCTAAAAGCGATCACTTTCTTTCTCTCTTTCTCTCTCCTTCTTCTCTCTTTATTTCTATCTGTCTCTAAATCCCAGGAGAATGAGACGAAACAAAAATAAATGCGGGAGGGAGGAAGGGTGGGCTGTAAGTTGTGACATCGGAAATCGTTAAAAATTGAAACCATCGGGCGCCGCCAGACGATGCGGTGATAAATCGCATCGTGGGAGAGGGGGAGTGTTTTAACGTCGGGGGGAGATACCGCGCGCCGCACAATGGATTCTTCGTTGCATATAAATCTAGCGTGGTGTCTTTGCGGGGCGAAAACCCACGGTGCATTTTCGCCGCGCGACCATCGATTTTATCGTTCGTCGCAAGCGCTAGTGTATCTCGGAGCACAATGCGCGCGAAGAGAATTTCGACTCGAGACGCGACTCCGATGCTTCTCCCGCGACTCATATCCCCGGTAAGTCGATCGACGCTTTTGCCGCATCATAAATCGTATCCCGCGCGATAAGTTCTTTACACGTCTCACGCCGTTTTCTATGGGAGAGCTTTTCGAGGATTCTTTCCCGGAAACATTTTATCCGAAACGTTTATAACGTCTTTCATCTATCAGATCGCGTCAGAATCTGTATCGCTTGTATATTTGCGCTAATTGCGCGAGAAACACAATTTATTGGAATTATTTTTCAAACCAAAACTGTAGTTAAACCTGTAATTAGCTTTTCCTCGTCGTCCCCATATCGTGCTTCGCGTGCTATTCGTTTAATCCCCCGATTCGTAATCAGATCAGTTAAGGCCCGAGTTTTCGCAGAATGTAAATTTCACTCCGTTTCTCTCCCCATCGGATATATATATATATAGTAGTTGAGGTTGAAACGTTTCTATCCCCCCGTCAAATCCTTTTGTCTCGGCTTGCTTTCCGGCGATAAGCGATCGACTAATTAGAAATCCTTGTTCCGCCAACAAGCGCGGCGTAACGACGGTATTATGATGTAACGGCGGCTTCAATGTAGCCAAATAGTAATCTGTCATTGGGACGGGGGGGAGGGGGGGGGTCCGTCCCCACGGGAGGGATCCAAAATCTTTCCGGACAAACCGATTTTGCGGGACGCCGCACGCGCTTCTGGATAATCCACGACTAATGAATTCTCTTGTCGCTTAATCGTCTTTCGCAATTGCGAACGGGAGAGAGAGAGAGACGGACGTTCGTTACCGACCGGAGTCGTTTGCAGCCGTAGTTGGTTTACAGTTACGAAGCGGAGCTCTTCGTAAGAGTTCAATTTAGCCACTGTAACGAGAAACCGAAGGAAAACTGCTTCGGAAAAAAGAAAAAAAAAAAACAAAGGACCGTTCGAATTAAGACCTTAAATACGTGTATGCGCGAAGCAAAATAATTTGAGGGAAAATATCGGAATCGCCGTAACGTAATTCATTCATGAACGTTTCTTGCAGTTCCGCGTTTGCAATTTACCATATCGATTTAACTTAAACGCGCAAGAACAAAATTGGAACCAGCGCATCTTGCGTTCCACTTCGCGTCTCCGGTAATTCCTTTCTTTGAATCTGTACCGAGGTCCAATTTGCCGTTCCGTCGTTTTACATTTACACATCGAATTCGTTTTCATTTTTTTTTTCAAAGAAACACGTGAGAAAACTGGAACAGTTCCTTCCCGTTTTAATTCCGTTCCGCGGCGACGTTTGCATAAAAGTTCTCTGACGTGGAAACACGTCACGATATTAGTTTGCTCTAAAAGCAGCGAGGGGATTGTTTGCGACAGCAACAACAACAACGTTCGCTTTTATCTCGACCGTTTTGCCGGTGCATTGTCGTAAAAATCTAAGGTGCAGTGTCGCAATTTGCATAGCTTATTTCCTCAGATTATGCGACCGCGGGGGGGACATTGTTTCACGCCATCGTTCGGAGAAATAAAAGTCTCGCGTTCCAACGTCCCGCATAATTCGCTCGTAAAGATAGGAACTGAGACGGTGCTTTCGAATGCTTCATAATGGCAGTTTCGAAGTGGTGCCTCTCCGCGACACCGTTATGTATTCATCAAGTCGCGACACTTTTTATGCGTTCTACGTATACATCTCTCGCCGCAAAATATCTCCCGCCTTTTTTTTTATTCTTCTTTTCGACTTGCACACAGTGGGATTAAACTCTCTCGCACATGTCACATTCTTCGGACGCGCTATCGTAAAAAAAAGAAAAATCTCGTTTCTTGAAAAAAAAATTTAATATTCTTGCTTATATGGCCAATCAACGTGTGTGTTCTCTTTCACGATGATATATTGTTATAAAAATATTGAATCCGCACGATGATACGGATTGTTTTACAACAGCGGATGTATGTTCTACATCCAATCAGATGTTTTTAACGAGAGCATTGTATGAAGAAAGGTTAACATAAACGATTTTTTCCACGCAATTTTTTTGAAAAACGCGGAAACACTATAATTCATTTTCCGCGCGGGAGCTCATTTTGGGAGCTTATTACGTGAATTTTTGCAAGTAATGAAGTTGCGACGGTGTCATAAAAAATTCTATGCAATATTTCAATTTTTGTCGGAGCTCGTCTGTGCGATGACTCGCGCGCGATGTCTGGGAGAGAGATATGTAATACCGGAATTATTTATCACGGAACGTCCGAGCGAATTCCAAATGTTCTCCGCGTGTAAAGCGATGTTGACGTCGTCCATAAAAAATGCCAGAGAAATTTCTACGTTTTTTCAACGAACGTGCGTGACGCGAATGAAAATTATTTGTAATCGCTCGGCGAGTATCAAGCGCGCGCGCGCGCGCGCGTTGTCATATCCCCCGCGTTGTTGAGACGGAAAAATTATTCGAATTTTTTAAGTGTTTTGGCGCGCGTAAAATTCGCGCGCGCACGTTTGCGGCGGCGTTTACGCGCAAATACATTTGTTTCGGAACAACCGGATGATTTTGTAATAATTTGCAGCGTCGCGCAACGGCCGCGTATATATATATATATATATATATATTCGCGCGGCGGTCGGCGTTGTGACGGTGATGCTCGCAGCACGCGCGCGAACCCCTGTAAACTTGTGCATATATTCAGATTGTTGTTATTTCTGTGTTTCAGGTACGTATATAACGGAGCCGGGATGAAACGCCGCCCCGTCCCTCCCGAATGTGACGTGTATGTCGTCCCGCGTAACGTGAGTGTGGTCAGTGTGGTCGGGCGGTGCCGAAGCGTTATAAACGAAAGCTCTCAGTTAATACTCTGTAAACGAAAGTAGAATGCAAAATAAATCGTTTACCACACACTACTCCACTTTTGCTCTCTGTTTTGTCTGTCTTATATATATGTATATATATGTGTGTGTGTATATATATATATATATATATGTGTATATATATATATTTTGTTGTCTCTTCTTCTGTTTTCTCACTTTGCGCTTTTCTACAAGCCGTCGTCGCCGCCACGTCATTACACGCACACTGAATTTTCACGCAACGCGATTATTCTTGATTACTTACGCAAACTCGAAGCTTGCAGCGTTATTTGCGTAATTAATACCAATATCGTGCGCGGTAGTTTCGCCTCGGCGCGCGCAACGGCCATTTCGCTTCGCGGTCGCGAATTCATTGAGTCGTTAATGCTATTCGATATTATTTCGCGAGAGAAAATCGGTGTAACTAATTTACGTTAATCTCGCCTCACGGTCTCGCACGTCACTTCGATTTGTGATACTTGTGCGCTCGCTCCGTATTGCTTAACGATTGCCGTCCGATAGAAATTTTAACCGGTTCGCTCGAACGCCGAGATTTTCAACGAGACTTGCTTCTCCGTTCTTGTTTGTTCAAAAAACGCCGACAAAAAACGAGAACGCGCAATCTCAACGCTTTGCTCCCGAATGTTCATTAGCAATTCTCATTATCTCGCTTCGCAATCAACGGATTCGAAAGAAAATTCAAGTGTTTTTTTGTAAAAAAAAAAAAAAAAAAAAAAAAAAAAAAAAAAAAAAACGAACTGCGGCTAATTTTATTGCGCTATTTGTATACTTTATAAAAATATATACGCTTGAACCAACTTGTCTAGAAATTCACTTGAAGTCAATCGCGTCGTCGTTCTTCAAATTGACAGCGAATCGGAACGCAGAATCCGGGCGGACGCTTATCTTTTGTCAGCGCATGACAAACGCCCAATTTCCTTGTCTTGAGCTCATTCATTTTGACGGCATTTGCATGGATCGCACTTCGGCGCGCCACATACACGTGCACGCACACAAAGAGACATACGCGCGTGCCTCAAGTAAGCGCGCGCGCGCGCGCTTCGTTATGAGCCGACATCGTTTGTTAAACAAGCGAGGTCGCGAAAAGGGAATTAGAACGCGAACCGACCAACAGTCGAGACGTGTGCTTCCCGTATTTTCGCAGGGAAAGGCGATACGGCGCCCCTTAAGTGACTTTATCCGATCCGATAGTCGCTCTCCACGCGCCCGGGAGTCGTACGTTTCGCTCGTCGGATCGACTTTCAGCCCCTTGCCGTGAGGGCTGCCGTGGGGGGAACCCGGCGAAGCGCACGGGTTAGATCTTATAGCCCTGTACAGGGCTGCTTAGATAAATAGGGCAGACGTGGAGCTCGGTGTTAGGGAACCGGGGATCCGAAGTGGAAAGTGGCGGTTACCGAGCTAAGCGAGACGCTTCAGACCAAAGCAGAAAGAGAGAGAGAGAGAGAGAGAGAGAGAGAGAGAGAGAAAAAGACGGAGGATGGTATAGAAAACAGGTCGTCGGAATGTCGCTGGATTTGATGGTCCGGAATAGACCCGTTATCCCGTCTCGGTCGATATTTCGTTCGCGAAATTCGCAGTAACGCGCCTACTATCGATCCTTCGATTCTTTTTTTTTTCTTTTTTCCCAGACAATTCTGTTCCGGCCGATCTTTTCCCGCGCGGCTTACACGCGTTTTCTCGTTTCTCGTTTTTCCAGAATAATTACAACAACCGATCGTAACTCTCGGCGACGATTACGCTCCGTTTTACCTGGATTTTTTTTTTTTTCGTTCGCGCGTATCCTCGAAATTTTTCGCGTCGTCGGCATCGAAAAGACACCGACGACGGTGTTTCTTTTTGCGAATTTTTCTCACGTTCGAAATACGTAAGGATTTGAAGAAAAAACGCTCTAATGGCTTGTTTTTTGACGAGATACAGGGATAAAACCGAGCTTAGATGGAATAATTCATGGAATTATTCGTTGTTTTTCGGATCGGAACAAACTGCATTGTGTCCGGCTGTGTGAAACACAGCGGGGGATTACGCATCGTGTGTTAACACACGCATGAGATACGCATTAAAATTTTATTCTCAACAACGCCGTTTTGTTCGCACCTTGAAGTCCGCGATTATATATTTTCTCGCGGTACATTCCGTAATCGCAACAATAGAACCATAAATTGGATATTTATGATATCGATGAAAGTTTGATTCTCAATTAAATAAATGCTCAGCGGAGCGGAATTGCACAGGCACCGGAACTGCATTACAGAAACCATTTAAAAGCTTTTGCTTTCAATCCATTCACTCGATTTCTATTTTCGTTTTACATCGCCGCGCGTTTAATGCACGCCGCGTAACGCGGTGCATTGCGGCGTCTCTATTGTTAATTCACAAGGGATGGAACACTATCCGCTTCGCGAGCTTGCGTCCGAAGTACAGTGCTTACCATCAACATCGGCATCATCACAATGACGTGCGCACTGAATTTTTAGTGCATTTGACGAGCTCGCGCAGATATCACGTGCGCGCGATGCATCGCGTTCGCATGTAATATCGCGCACGCGCTCGAACTCGATCTTTGTTCTACGTACAAGTCATCATCAAAAAAAAAAAAAAGCACGTTCACAATATATGTTGTGTGTGTGTGTGTGTGCGCGCGCGCGTGTGTAGAGAGAAGTCAAATAAACCGCAAAAAAATTCTCCATTCAATCCGAAAAATGTTGGATTGTTGCGTGCGTGCGCACTGCGCGATGGACTGAATATCTCGGGCGGTATTTTTATGAAATTGCCATTACATCGGTGCTCGCGCGAGAAACATTCGCAAATGCAAACATATAAATCATTATTACGGACACCGTGCGTTTTCTTTGAGCAAAATTGTAAGATAAAAAAGGCGAAAAAGAAACCTTCCTCCGGTTATAATTACGTGATTTTCTAAATAGAAAGAGGTATTCTTACGATGACCCTTCTCGTCTGTGTATCGTGCGCGATACACATTTTCACGCCGGGTTCGTTGTGCAAACGGTCATTATCCGGCCTATGCAAGAGAGTGTAAAACACTCGCGCTGGGATGTCGGATGTTCTCTGACGATTAAAATTTAATAGCGCGTTCAAAGTGCCGAGCTTTTCTTTTTTGTGACTCATTAACCGCTCAAGTATCTCTCGCACAATTCTTTGGAACATTCTTTATCGCACCTAAAAATTCCTTCTCCCCTCGTGTTTTCACGTGTAAACGCGCGCTTACAAGATTTTCCGCCAATTAGCCCGAAAATTACGCGACCCGTTTGCGCACTTAACTAATTATATTATCGACGTTCGCATCGTGCGAGAAATAATAACCCGAGCGAGAGTTAGTTTATTTATTTTTTTTTTAATTGTTTTATTTTTTTTATTTCTCGATTCGGAAACGACGCGACGATCTCTGACGTATGAAAACTCGAACGCGTTTATTTTTCTTCGGCCAACTGGCCGGAACACTGACGCAAATTGTTACGTATGCTGTAGATTACAGACTGACGTCAAATGAGATTTCACGGCGCTATTCAAAATCTCGCCAATGACGTCATAATGCGACGGCGCAAGACGACGCGCCGCGACGTTGGTAGGTAGGGTAGGTTAGGTTACGTATCGGTCTGCGCAAATTGAAATAGGTGTATTTGCGGAAAACCCGGGAAAATAAATCACACGGCCGAATTTTCTCGCAAAGTGGATATTTCCGATCGGGATTTATATCAGACTTGGGGAACACGTATTTCTTCTCGCGCCGTCTGTCTCTGTAAACTTATATGATATAACGCGCTCAACATTTTCGGCATAAACGGATCGCGACAACAAGCATTTGCGATACACACTTTACTGTCGTAAATTCGAACGATAAGAGAACTCACCCGCATATTATAGCTTTCACCTACAGCACAGCTCGAAACTATTTATATCGTTACTATAGCCAATATATATAGACTATAGCATGTACTTTATAAGTATACATACATATATATACATATATACTTTTTATAATATATATATTTTTTTGAAAGTATATATATATATATATATACACTTTCAGCAGATTATATTAACCTCTTACGGTGGTTGGGTTTCCTGATACTGCCGCGGCAAGAGATATATCCTTCTCTCAACACACAACAGAATTTTACGAAAAAAAGTAAGATAAAAGTAAAGTGTCTGCTGATATAGTGTAAATATAAAGTGTTTGAAATGTGTGCAAGGAGGAAAAAAACACCGTTACATCGATACATCTAAAGAAAACTCAAAGTATATATACACGCCGTTTTCATAAAACAATAACGAGCACGTCTACGTATATCCCGAGGCTATATTCGTGTGGAAGAGAGTCACACGGTGTTTCCGCTATCAAGGTGTTGCGTGCGCGCGTCGGTGAAGAAATGGCCGGGCCGCGCGTCGTATTGTAAATCTCCCGGCGACGTGAGCGTCATTTAAATTACCGGCCTTTGCGCAATGACTGCGTCTGTACTGCAGCACATCACGCGCTGTTGCAGTCGCAACAACGTGTCTCTCTGTGCGTGTGTGTCTCTCTCTCTCTTCTCCTCCTCTCTCTCTCTCTCTCTCGGTGATACCGCGCGAAGCGGAGGAAAAAAAAACGCCGCAATTTGCCCAACCCCGTTCATCGGCGCGATTCTTTTTTTTTTGTTTTTTTGTTTTTTGTTCCTTCTCAGCTGGAGAAACGTGCGCGGAATGATACGCGGATGCCACGTTTATCCCGTTCGTGCATCTGCACGAGACGTAAAGCGCTTGTAGGTATGTACATACGCCGCGCTAAGCAACACACGAGATCTACAAACGAGTGCTCTCACTCGCCGCGCCACGCAGTTCTCTGTGGTTTCGCTCGCCTCACGATATATTTCGCGATGCGGTTTTCCAGCTGATCGACGTGTCGTAGTATTGGCCGGATGAAAAGAATATCGATCTCTGCGCAAGTTTTTTTTTTTTTTTTTTTTTTTT
>NW_018020662.1:307421-339039 GCF_002006095.1 Pseudomyrmex gracilis
AAAAAAAAAACAAAAAAACGTTCCTCTCAAAAAAGTTTGTGGCTTTTTTCATATTTTTGATCTGCTTCGCGATAAAAAATTTTTATAGCCAGCGATAACCCTTGGCTTGATGGCGCGAGACTTTATCGCCGGCTGACTCTATTCTGTCGTTGACTACTGGTCGTAGTCCAAGCTAGTGTCTGATTTAACGCTGACGTTGACTACTGACAGATTACACAGGGTCTTATCGACGAGATGTGCTGCATGATTGCGAATTTTTTTGTTTCTCAAGTGTTCGTTTTGTTTTTCTTATTATTATTTTATTGTCTTTTATTTTAATAAAACTGTTATATTTGTGTTAATTTTTGCGGTATATATTCTGTTAAAAAAAAAAAATGATGCGGTATATATTCTGTTTAAAAAAAATGATGATTTTACAAGCGGTCTCGCGAAAATCGAACTACGAGCATTATAAAACGATTACAAATTTGATTTACGTTAAATCTTCTCTTTCACTTAGAGCTTGATAGTAACAAAGAGGATACACAGCTCCGGAACTTACTTTGGAAGAGAATGATTAAGTTCGTAATTGCTTTACAATTCAACGGAGACTTACTAAAAGTTGGCCGGACATTAATTCCAGTCGTAAGACAAGACGTCGCAGATCAAACGATTCTCTCCCCCCCCCCCCCAACTCTTTAATCATTCCATTGACGAGCGTTAAACAGTATTCCGCTTTCACATCATATCTGTTAATTGAAATATCGGAACGGATAGAAGATTGCGAAACTGACATTAAAGCGTTTCTTTATTAATCCAGCTGTGACCGTATATTTCGATCAGGCGCACTCGTGAAACTTGGAACAAATTCATTCAGGATCTTTACGATTACCGCGACTTCAATTTCCGCTCGTTCCCGTCTCCTCGTAAAAGATAAAATAGTCATCCTAGTTATGTCCGTCAGTTTCTCGTCGAGCACTTTGACCTATTAAAAGTGTTTAACGGTTTCTTTTATGTCAATGCGACGCAATCTGAATGATTCTCGTATTACTTGATGATCTCTCACGGCGCGTCTCGTCAAGTTCATTCATTTTTTTTTTTTTTTTTTTACGACGCTCTTTCGAATCAAATACTGATTCGAAAAAAAAAAAAAAAACTTTGCTATTGCTTTCGATAAAATACGAGCGACATGTAAGAACGAAACTCAATATGGCGAACTAAAGGAGATGCGGGTTTTCTCTCTTTGAGCTATAAAGATACGAAACAATGCAACGAGTAGTATTCTCCCGTTCAAAAAGAGTTTCGGTCTATTGACGAGTATCGGTATGACGATACTTCGGCGTGTCGAGTCACCGCGCTCGGTGTGATATCAAAAACTTCCAGAGGTTTTCACAATTTCACGGGTAGCGCCGAACCGAAAGTCACGCGGAATAACTCGCTCGGCGCGAAACTTTATTTATTACGTCGGACTACCTTTGAAATTCAATAGCAAACAGAACTGCAACTTCCCGAACGAAATTTCCCTTCTGTAACTTTGCCGCGTCACGTAACCGTATAGACAGCCGGCTTAAACCGGCGAGATGTAACATGCATTTAGGGGATTCCGCGGTTTCCATCAAATATGCAATCGCCATTAAATTGCCGCACGTAAACCAGTCGGCACTTGCGGGGGTGTTTCCCCGAGACGCACGCTTCATAAATACAGATTGTGCCCAGGTTAACGTAATCGTTTTGAATATGCATATCAAATAATCTTCAAGCTTGCGATTCGTTATTTATATCATAGTCTGCAACGTAGACCGCGCGCGTCTACTATCCGATTTCACGGAGAATGTTTGTTTAAACGACAAAGCAACGATAAACTGTTCAATTTATTACTCTCTACATTTTTATTTGTTAATTAATGTACGTATTGTTTGAATTATATTTATGATGCGCTTGTGTTTACTTTTTGTTCGCGCAGTTGGAAAGAATCTTTATGTAAACCGAAAGAAAATTATTAGCCTCTATATGTGCGCTTTTTATCGGCTATTTATATATATATATATATATATATATATGTATGTATTCTTCCGACTATATGTATTGGCAGCAGCTTGCAACCGTACCGTCGAAAGTCCCGGCAAAGAGAAGAGCCTGTCGCTTCGAATAAAAAGCGCCGGTCATGTATCGCGTATATACATATATTTCTTCGAAGAGAAGAGTTTGGTGCGGGTAGCGCAGCTGGTGGCGTCCCCCGCCGAATGCCTAACCCTAAGACGAATTGCTCAGACACAGAGAGACCGGTCTTTCTCTCTCTCTCTCTCTTTCTCTATTGGCAGTCTGGATGGTTAACTTATTTTCTCGCGTTGCGTAATAGAGTTCGTCTCCTCTGTAATCCTCTTCTCTCTTTCTCTCTCTCTCTCTTTCTCTATTGGCAGTCTGGATGGTTAACTTATTTTCTCGCGTTGCGTAATAGAGTTCGTCTCCTCTGTAATCCTCTTCTCTCTTTCTCTCTCTCTCTCTTTCTCCTTCCGTCTCTTCGTCTTCGTGTCGCACCGTGGCTCTCCTCTTTGTACGTCCGTTTCGTGACTCGGGGATTACGAACTTCCACTGCAGCTGCGTCCCATTCTCGGCGACGGGTTCTTCTGTCCTCGCCTGGCGTACGTCGCGTGTTTACGAGAAATCGAGACTACCTCGAGAAACTCGGAAAGTCACGACCCCATCTGTGAGGAGGGATATTACGCCTGCGCCTCGACAACGCGAGCTCGTCGGGGAAACGGTTAAGAGTGTGTCGTCGTTGTCGTCGTCGTTGCGGTGGCAATCTGCTTTGCAACCGACTTCTCTCTCGCAAGCTTGATGTATAAAATGGTCTGGAAAAGTAATGAACGCAGGGCGGTAAGTTCCGACGAATCTCGCGGGAGCAGTTTGCCACGGGCCGTGATTTATCGTCGTTGAACTACTCGCGTAGACACACACACACAGAGACACGAAGAAAGAGCACTCGTGCGAACCCGCCGTGGTCGCTATTTATACGGATACTTTGCCGCTGACCCCAGCAAAAGAACTCGCTTGTGATAGATTCAACCTTATCGCCGCATCATTCGACCGTAAAGATACCAGAAATATACGTTATTACATCCGATAATTCAGCGTTCAAGCGAGAACAACGCGGGAAAAAGTTCAACTGCAACAGCTTGTGCAAGCAGGCCGCGGTCAGACGAATCTTTGAAACGTGGAAAATATGTACACACACAGAAAACGCCGTTCTGTACTTTTTAGCGCAATTAATCGATTTGCCTGTGTGGCAACCTAGGCGCGTGCAACAAGAATTAACATTTACGTATTGAACCGATTATAGCTTATCGTGATTAATTAAATTGTATTTAATTTTATTTATACGCGCCATTGATTTAAAATTGCGGAAAAAGAATCGTAAAGTGATTCGCTAAAAAGCTTAATCTCATTAATTTCGTGCGTTTCACGACGCATTTCAACGCGCGCAAACGCCTGCCGACTATTTCAGAGTTCGGAATTGCTCACGCCGTGTGTGTTTGGAATAATCTTGTGGAACACACATCGTGTCCCACACGCGATAGATTTCCATCTTTTCACACCGCGACGAAATCTCGCCGCCGCCGCCGCTCTCAAGGAAGTCGTATCGAGTTATGCATTTCGCATTTCCCATTTAAACGGCTTGGGTTCAACCAACGCGGTAGACGCATTAAGCCGCGCTATGCGAGGAAATAGATATGCTTAATGAAATGCGCTTTCGCAGCGCGCGCACACACACACACACACACACATCACGCGGGCGCCTAACTCGATTTCCATCATCGCGCGGTAACTAGGACTCCCGTATACGTGTATCTTTTGTGTGTGTGTGTGTGTGTGTGTGTGTGTTACTGCATGATAAACATATGTGTATTACCATATTTCCCACTTGATAAACCACGAAAACATGACGCTTTGTCAACGCGAACGCACGGATCCGAATAGTCGCAGTCAATGCGCGACTCTTGACACGCGCAACACGTTTCCCTCCGCATCATTGAAGCCATTCTGTCTTCGCCGCGACAGTGACAAGCAAAACGAACATTTGGCGGCAAAAAAAAAAAAAAGAAAAAAAAAAGGTTTTTCCAATAGAGAGAATAATATGTTTTTTTTTTTCGCAATTCGTCCTCTTTATCATAGAAATACAATATGTGGATATATGCGGTTATGCGTATCCGGAGCGGATATTGAATGGAGCGCGTGAAATTTCGCTATAAATGTTTTTCACGTTGCGTCGTCGAGAAATATGACGGAAATTAGTTTCCGCGCGAGGCTGAGCCGCGAATGGCATTCAGAAAGTGTCGCGAGAGTTAATCGCCATCGGCCCCTCCCCTCCCCGCCTGCGGTCTAATTAATTTTTTGTATCGTTTGAGATAAAATTGGTAGAACTCGGAGTTTGCGCCGCCGGTTGCGCATAGTTAGAGACGAAGTTTGATCGTCTTAAGCGAAAATCAGCTTAAGGAAAACTGACTCCGAAACTGACAGTTTATCTTTTCCACTTTGAAGTTCTCGGCGGTTGGGAATAGAGTCAGCTGCGCCGCTTAACGATGTCTTAACCACATTTAATTATGAAACTTGTCGATATATCTTCTTAGACGTTGCAAAATTGCATTTGCTAAACTTGCATCGCGATGTGCACGGCATCGTAAACACTTCGCGAGGGTGAGGAAGGACCCGGGAGAGCTTCGGAAACCGATCGGTTACGCCCGATGCAAATTAAGGAGAGAAGAGAAACGACGCGCGGGATCGTTGTTAAGTCCGCGAAACAATCTCACAAATTGCAACCGAGCCGAAGTGGAAATCGTTCGAATGACCGGGTGACGAGGAAATTGCCGGAGTGCAAACGGATAACCTACGGGAGGAGCTTTCTGCCTTCGGCAGATAATTAATCTCTCACATTATTCTAATGAAATACGCGAGGAGGAGCGAGACGGAAGGGACGAGCGGAAGGGACCGCGCGGAAACTTAGGGGAAGTGAAAATAAGCGGCTGATGATAATAGTTCTTGTGAGTCATAGATTTTCCTCGGACGAGATTAGGGAAACGTAACTTTCGACGCAAGTTTTGGGATTGCAACGACATCGACCCCCGAGGTGAAACGAGGCGAGGGTTGCCGATGAGGGAGACCGGAGACAGAAATTTTACGCAGTAGTTGGCGGATAATGCAATTTCAATGTTTACTTGCAGTTTCATCACAACGACCCCGTGTGGGTAGTTCATCGTAAACATCCCGCTGCCGTAACTTGTCTTCTCTGCTACGTGTAATAACAATAATGCGCGCGCCAAGACTGTCACGTCGCCTAGTTATCGTAAACAATGTCTCTCTTTCTCTCTCTCTCTCTCTCTCTTTCTCATTCTGATGCGAACAATCAGATAAGTTACGACATATCGCGCTATGTATACCATACACGAACGCGC
Source organism: Pseudomyrmex gracilis (assembly GCF_002006095.1). NCBI lineage: Eukaryota > Metazoa > Arthropoda > Insecta > Hymenoptera > Formicidae > Pseudomyrmex > Pseudomyrmex gracilis. The sequence goes on from NW_018020662.1 coordinate 312,851, forward strand.
GTATTATTTATAGTTTTGTTTTCCCCGTCATGATTCTCCCATAAAATTTTATGGAGTTTAACATCGATCTTTTTTATGTCCTCCTCGCCTCACTCGGGGAAATCGTACATTCTTCACGATTTTAGCGCTGATCGTGCCGTTATTCCGAGCGCAAATCCAAGGACAGTTTCCAAGGTAAGATATCGGCGCCGCGATTCGCCACGATTCGTACGCTACAATCTTGTTTGAGGCAAAGTGAACACACACAAAACGCGCAGCAACGAGTGCGGCACTTTGTGGCCGCGCAATAGCGCGAGGGCACGGCGGGATCCCTTAAATCCACCATGCCGATTCAGCGTGTTACTCGTGTGGCTCGGGAGTTAAATCGGAGGGACGGAGCAAATGAAGGAGAGAGAAAGAGGTTAGAGAGATATTGGTTAAACCATCCCAAAGGAACGAGCGGGAAGCGGCAAAGCGTGAGCGCGCGCGCGCGCGCTCGCACGACGGAGATGAGACGCGGCGGAGAGAAGAAGAGAGACGCGGGAAAGAGAGGCGGCGGGTTTGCGCGCCCAACCCTTGATTTACTCCGGGGTTCTTATTGAGTAGAGGAGGGAAAGGCGGGCAAACAGGTTATCCGAAGCACAGAGGATTGTCTATAGAAGTAGGAGTAGGTGGCACGTGACGTGAATGCACAACGCCATACCAATACTCTTCGCTCTCATCTGTGTCCTCTCTCCGACGACTGCCTCTATCTCGACTTCGCCCCTCGTGTGTTCCCCAGAAGAATGCGGCTGTTGCCGTCGCCACCGACGACGCCGTTCCGCTGCTCTCGTACCACCACCAGCGCAACTATACTACCGATGTGCCTCGACTATCTCGCAGTTGCTGCTGCTGCTGCTTCTGCTGCTTCTGCTGCTACTACTACCACCGCTGCTGTGCTATCCACCACCATCCTTTCGCGCAGCTACCGAGAGCATAGACATCGATATTTCCAGCTTCTTCTATGTCCTTTCAGTCCACTTCTTCCCGCTGCGCACTTGTTCCCCGTGTACGCGAGACCATTTGTGCGGCATTTAAACGTGATTTTTCAATCTCGTTCTTTATTGTTATCCCGTTTTCCTCACCGTTTATTCGTTGTTTCCCCTTCACTCGGTAACCGGGAGCTTCCTCTCACACACGAGAAAAAACAAAAAAAAAAACATTCGAAGCGCGAGGACAAGCGAATCCGAATACTTTTTGCGATGAGATGTGACTTTTTTTTTTTGTTTTTTTGTTTTGTCTTTCGGCTTTTTTCTCTTTGTGCGCGGAAAGCAAAATACGTCATTCATGTATTTATTTGTGTTGTATAGCGAGATGAGGATCAATATGTGTATTAAAATATCGGAATGCGCGCGTGATACGACACGCGCATACGTAATGCATGTTTCTCATCGGGAAAAGCGAAAGAATATATTGTTCGATAAGATTAATCTTATGAGAGGAAGTTCGAGGTTTTGGTTGCTTCTCATTTTGCCGCATAAATCCACGCAAGCTCCGAGAAATTCAAATATTTGGCGATTTCACGTTGACTGTTATTGATTTACGTCGACGGAGAAATATCGTTTCGCGAACTAGCGCGCGCGAAGTGAAGAAATATAGGCAACCACCTAACCGAGAGAGAGAGAGAGAGCCATTTTCGGTGTAAAATTGAGCGCGCATTTACATTCTTCTCTATTTCGGAAATCCCCGCAGAGGTATTAAGCCCCCGGCCTCCCTCGGCGAAGTTTTTATTAGTCCCAGAAAGTTCCGAAACCTCAAAGGAAGATCTGTCGACTGCAGACCGCAGTAATCTATAATTCCGCCGGCAAAGTTTAACATAAGCTGCAGAATAGAGAGCGGACTGAAATTACGCAGTCTCTCCTGCGAATGCTTCATAATGTTTTATCGTTGAATTTGAAAATTGCTTCTTAAAATAAAAGAACCCCGGCGGAGAGCAGTTGCTGAAGAAAGGCACGACGCGGTATCTGGGGGAAAAAAAAGAAATAACCGAGCGGGGTGTCTCTTTTCGTGAAATGTAGGTCTGTCGAGAGAGAGAGAAAAAAAAGAGAAAGGAAGAGATTGCGAACTATTAAGTGAAACCCGAACATGTGTTGCGATTCATAACAACGAAGAAACTTGCAACAGGCAATTTGTGTGAAAAGTCTCGAGTGTCACGTCCACGTCCGTGGTGACGTCGGCTTACCTTCAATCATACAGAATTTATGTCTCGACACTCACAGAATTTCGACTGAAGATCGATCTGTAAACGCGACTCCCGTGTCGGGAAGTCGCACGCGAGACACGAGGTAGTTTCGCAGGGAGCAAAATTTAATAAAGAATATCTCGTTACGCGTATGCGGCGTCTGTCTGTGTGTACGCGGGAAATGAGAGTTCGACGAGATGGGTGTCGAGATACTTGGCACCTCTTTACCTCGACAAGAATATATATATAAGCTATCGCGATTGGTCACGGAGAAAATTCTTCCGCGAGAGAATCCGCGTTATATCTGTGTCTTTCATTACACAACACAAACGCAATCGCGCGCGCACACACACACACACACGTACACGCGCGCACGAATTCGCACAAACACACATTTCCTATACGCACACAATCTCTGCCTTGACTCCGTCTCTCTTCCTTTATCGAACGAGTCACTCTGCCATTTCCTTGTAAGCTATAGCAGTGTGAAACTAATTACTATTCATGTCACGAGCAGTTCCCCTCAGCCAAGAGTCTGCACGGTGCAATGTAAATAAAGTATTACACGGAGAACACACATGAAGAGCTATAATTTTGTATCCGTCTACGGTACGGCTTTCTTGTCTGTCCGCAACCCTTTTTTTTTTTTTTTTTTTGGCGCAAGAATCACAGACTCTGCTTATGACAGAATTATCGGCGATACGAGTGAAGAGTTGAGAAGTTGGCGGGAGAGAATCGCGTCACACTCTGCGACACTTTGGAAAATCGCCAGTTCTCTCTCGCGCGCGTAGAATTTAAAGACAAATTCTTCTCGTGCTTTCATAGTTTTTTAGAAGATGCATAATGTCGCAGATTAACAATTGCTACTGGTGCGTTTTGTAATAAACAAATTAAATTCGAAGAAAAAAAGAAAAGAAAAATTGTCGAAGTTGCATAGATTATAATTGAGGAACACATCGACACACTTTTTGTAAGATATCTGATTCTCGAAACAGGCCAGAAAAAAAAAAAAAAAAACCAACGAACACACCGGAGTTCTCTCTTTAGTCAGCTTTAATGAAAATCGCGTATATAATACTAATGTTCTTTCTTCTTTTTCCGCCGAAACGTTTTTCGCGCTGGAATAAATACGCATTGCAAAAAACTACTCTCTCCAAGAGTATTTGCACAAACAACGAATTTTTTTGCAAATACGCGTGAGACTTTTTTTTTTTGTCGTGTATTCACTCCGGTGTATTTTTATTCCGGATTACCGGAAGATGCTCATTTCTGTTCCATTGCGACTGAATTTTCTCGCGAAACAAAAAGGATTAATTCCGAGAATAATGCACATATGAAATTGCAACTTTATGTATACATAAATATATTTTAAATCTGACATCTTGCTCTGTGCTCGATTATATATATATATATATATATATAAAAAGCTCAATTTTCATTTTTTATTCTTTCGCGCGACAAAAAAATCTGACACCGAAATGACACACACAAAATAACAGATTTACGCTTGTTTAAGCTCATTTCAAATTTAAACAGATTTAACGGACGTGTAAATATATATTATTCAATACTTTATATTACTTACCGAGAGAGACACTTTTACGCAATGCTATATAAAAATAATACACAGTGTGATTTTACGTGATGGCAAATGACGCGTTCTGTCGTAGAATTTACAAAGCCGAGCGTAAAAAGAATACGCGCGGGACGTGAAAACGGAGTTTTCGAGATTAATTCCGTTTCACTGAAATTAAGATGTCAAGACCCGGAGTAAAAATGTCCGGTTACGCGCCACCGCGTAAATTATGATGAAAGGTGCTCGCGGCATACTTTTTTTGCCTTGTATCGCGAAGTTGAAGTGACGATCGCTCTCGGGAGAGAAGTGGCGGAACTCATTTACGATGCTAATTACTTTGAACAATTAATTAACTCAGTTATATCAAACTGAATGGATTTTATAGGCCTGCTTCGCTTGAAAGGCTCATTTTGTACTGCAAGCACGGCGCGCGTCGTCCTCGCTGTTTTGCATAAAAGGGAAATGCTAATTGCTTTCCTTACGCGAAGAAATTTCGACGAAAGAGAAACGTCAAGCTCTTGAAGTGAGAGAAGCAAAATATTATTATCCTTAATCGCAGCTCGATAAACATCGCGCTTCCTCTCGCCCCGCGCCGAAGACGCTCGCAATTAAAATGTCGCTGCGCGCGCCCCACGGTTCGAACAACAAACAAGCCGAAGGACACGAATGGTCGGCAAACGAATGGGTCTTTATGGATCTGTTAAAACCTTACGCGATAGTATATATCAATCGGAAGTTTCTGGCACCGCAGAGAGCGAGCGCTGTGCGCGGTCTCATTTATTTTCGACTGTCAATAAAACGCAAATAAATTCCCCGCTGATTGCCGAAGCTAAATATATTTCGCTCCGAATACCTCCATATCCCCGGTAACAGTCCCTGAGTTTTGTTCGCGGCGCGGGATTACGCGCTGAAAAATCCGGGGCATTTTCGTTTCGCGCTTCTCGCAAAAAAAGCGAAAAAAAAATTTTTTTAAATAAAAAAAAAAAAAAAAAAAAAAAGGTCAGCGCGAAGAGCGCATTCATCGCGCATGTTAATGAACGTTATCCCAATGCGATTTTGCCGATGCGTGATCCTCATTAACTGTAATTTACGAAATTTATGCGTTTGACCTATTTACGGAAAGCTTGATAAATATTATAAAATATTATTATGCTATTAATACAATATTTAACATTAAATATATGATTATTATACATACTATTAACATATGTGAAAATATATACAATAGTAATGTCGATATATTATCTGCATATGAATGTTATAAATTTTCGTGTGTTGCCGATGTGTGTTGCTGCGAGCGAATATATTCTAAATACGTTTGTGTTCTCGATCTTTGTACCGTAAATGCGTAATTGGAAATTGTAACGGTCGCGATAGGTACGTATAATGGAATGTGGAATTAATACAAGTTCGTGCGCCGCGCAGAGACATGACATTTGCGCAACGTAGCTTCCCTTCCCTCCCGCGATATGTCCACATTACGACATAATAGAGAATGCAGCACCGCGTCTGCTGAGAACTTCGCTACGTGATTTGTTAACGAGATGTATGTACATGTGCAATGCGCAACTTTCTTTACGGCGTAGAGGTGTGATGCAACAAAAGCGCACGTCGTCGTTATAAAATCACTCCTCCGTGCACCGTATCGACGATAGACGTATATTTGAATAGCATTTAATTTAATTATTCTAATTTTACTTAATTAAAGAATTTTACTTAATTAAAGAATGTGCAAAAAAAACCAGTCTTTAATCTAAGTGACAATTTTTCTCTCTCTCTCTCTTATATCTCATTATTTTTCTCTCACGAGTAATTTTTTTTTGTTTTTTTTTTTTTAAAGACACGTAAAGTCGCAAAATTAACAAGCGCGCGTCTGTCGCGTCTAATTCTTGTGAAAAAACTGCTGATAATATGCGATAGGTGCTTTTAAGTGTTCCGCGAAGAGGGAACGGATATTTACAAAGCTGCGATATCTGACAAGCGCGGCGATGCGCGCGTCCCAAGCAGTTGAAGTCAGACTCAACATGCTGGAAAATTCTAAAACTCTAGGAAGCGTGATAATAAACGTCAATTTGCTTGGAAAAGACGGGTGTTTTCCCCTTCGTTGCGTCGAAAAAGAAAAAAAAACATCGTTACGTGTTACTTAACGATAATATCCCGTGAAAGCGTACGGAAAATTGAAAATTCAGCGAAAAGTAAGCTCGTGACGTTAAATAATCTACTCGAGTCGCGCGTCGTGCACATTTGCGTTAGGATGTAGTACGCTGCGACGATTACTTTGCGTGAGAACGTGATAAGAACAACGACGAGGTGTGATGATAATAATAATAATAATAATAGAAACGCGCGCGACTAACTTCTCTCGCGACTGTGCTTTTGTCACGGTTAAGTAACGAAGCACCGTACGACGCGAGATTACATGAAGACCTTTCCCTCCCCTCCTCCCCCCCCCCGGAAACTCTCAGAGAAAGGAATCTTATTTCCGCGAAATGAAAAGGAGGGAAGAGAAAGCGCGGACAGAGCGAGCAAATGAAGGAAATGGAAGGACACTTATTTGTAATCTTTGATACTGATTCGCGCGAGGCCGAGATTTCAAAATTCTATATTCGCGCCTTCAAGCAGGTAGTTTTTAATCGTCGTTGTTGGTGAAAAAAATACTTTTTTTTTTTTATCGTCGCATTATCGCGTGTGAAGAGAGAAAAACGTTTTCAGTCGGAAAAATATATTCTGTGTGACAAATATATATTTTCAAACGGATTGACATATATATATCGCGACGGTTTGCGTTTCTTCGTTCCTATTTCCGGAAAGTGCGGAAAGCATTGAAATATTTATCGCTCTCTGAAATTCACGCAAAGAAGCGCAAGTTTCGAACGCGAAACTTAAACCCGTCCGAGATCTTTGAACTTTTGCGCTTGTTAATTGGCGCTGTGCAGCTCCGCTCTCATCATTTTCAAACTATCCAAAAGCAGTCACGACAAACGTGCCCGTAGGACGGCAAGACTCGAGGCGACCGCAAAACCGCGAGGAAGGCTTATCGAGTTAAGCTTTGACCGAAATCACGGCTCGCTGGTGCGACTCGTCTCGTCTCGCCTCGCCTCGGGCTATGGACGGGGGGGTTGTCTTGAGATACTACCGAAATATTCGGCAATTTCGTTCGGCGACAGGGAAAGCCGGTTCTCTCTCGATCTTCTCGCGGCGCGAGTGTAAGTTGATGGGTGATAATGAAGAGGGCGCAAAGGAAACGAAGGAAAACCGAAAGGGGAAGAATTCTCCAATTAAATCCGATGCCTTATTCCTTCTATTTTCTTTTTCTGTTTCACTCTCTCTCTCTCTCTCTCTCTCTCTCCTTTTCCTCCTTCCGTGACGTCACGCGAACTCTATCCCTCTATGTGACTACTCTCAAATCCGCCGTCCTGACTTCGTTTCTCCTCTTTTCTCCCGTTATCCAGTACGCTGGCACCTACGACGGAAATTCTAAATCCCTCCGATAGCACGGACCCAGCGATAGTAATTCCGGATTTGTAAATCGTTTTACGTGAAAGCGTTTTTTTTTCTCGTTACTGAGTAAATTGCGTTCAGGATGTATTTCAATGACCGGATAAAGCAGAGTGAGAAACGTTACCCCGTTAACTATCTCAATCACGAGAAGTTTTGCCGTGTATTTTATAGCGGACGTTTATTGTAGCGCCCTCAATGTTTTTTTTTTTTTTTTTTTACACAATACCAAAAGTATACACAAATGTTAAATCGAAAAATTTTCAAAAAAAACAAAAAAAAAGAAACAATACGCGGTGTACAACAAATGAGACATTTGTAAAATAATGAAATATATCGATAAATCAATTGCAATGGATTTTTAATATTTCCGAGAGCTTCGTGCGTGTTCGAACGTGTTTTTCGACATCCACGTCGCTTCAACGTGCGATGCAAACTCACAGTTAACTACTTGATGACTCTCACATTGCTATGCAAAATCATCGTTTTATATGTACACGCGCTCTCGAAGCTACGCCCTTCACGATCCCGTGCACAATAAACCGGAGCACTCGTGTGGTCCTGGGTACGTAGGTTCGATAGAACGGATTCGCAAAATTTCATTTCTGCCCGATGAATGCACTTCCGGAGTAATGTGCACGCGCGCGCGCGCGCGTATATAAGAGCCATGGGGTCAGGAGAAAAAAGAAAAAAGATAGAAACTGGTAGAGAAGAGAAAGAGGACGTAGTAGGCGGTGGCGGAAAATAGGATGGGCTACGATAGGACGAGCCGTGTGTAGGCCAGAATCGAAGGGGGTTTCGGGGGGGAACGAGAGGCCAGGAACTACGCGCGGAACGTGATTAATCGATGTTAGCGAACTAGACGAAGCGAAAGAGGGCGCCGTGACAAAGGTCGACTTCGCCATGGCGCCTCCACGCACAGTACCGACGAATTACCGGGGACGGTAACGAGTTAACGATGGAGGCCCGGGAGTCTCTCACTCTCGCCCGGCACGACGCAGGCCATTACCCATGACAAATACTACGCTATGACGTTGACTTTTTCTTTTCGCCCGTTTCCGCGCGCTTCCCGCGCGTTCTCCCGTTTGCTCGTCCGTCGTATTATTCCGCGTCAGTCGGAACGACAACGCTGGGCCCGCGAAAATGAATTTTTGCTTGGCGACGGACTTTTGCGCGGCACCGACGCTTAAAGCCCGGCCCATTAGCGCGACCCGTATCTCTCACACCACGAATCGCAAAAGATTGCCCGACGAAGCTTTCTTATGGGAGGAAGGGGGCCGTGACTTGGATCCGTGAGGATTTGTCACGGGAATTGTTCGTCCATCCCGTTCGTCGAAAACGAACGTCGACGTCAATTGACCTGCAACCTTCTGTCGCTTCTTCGGATTTACGTATCGTATTAACTCCGAGCGATTTTATTCCGACGAACAATTCGGTAAGATCGCGATATATTTGAGAAAAATGTTCGCAAACTATGTGTGTTCGAAACGAACGCGCGTGTATTGCAATAAAAACCGACGCGGTTTTTCTTGAAAAATAAAAACTTATTGAAAAATAATGCCGTGTCATAGCAATTTCTCATTTTTAACAAGAAAAGTTTCCAAACGTCACACACTGCGAGTCTTTTACAGAGGATGCTTCCAATTTTGCAAAAATCGTTGCATATAAAGTGATGCATGTAAACTCGACAGGTTGTCAGACCGGATTGATAAATAGAGAAGCGATGTTTTTCTAACAACACGCTTTTTTTCAGTAATTTTTACGTAAATCTGCCGCTGAGGTTTTTTTGGATGAAAAATGTTTTGGATGTAAAAATTGCGCAACACATTTCGATAATGTTTCTTACAATTGTTCGATATTTAACAGCGCGGTAGTCATTTGTAGCAAATGTAAAACTGTGTCGTCTCGGACGCGATACGCTCCGAAAAATGTTGAGCGGCGCTTTTACAACGCGGGGCGCGCGTTAATGCTCGAATATATTATTCCCCGACGTATGCGAGGGAGGAGGGTAATTCCTCCGGGAAGGGGTGCGCGGTATAATTGAAAATACCGAAGTGTACTTGAAAATGTCGATAAATCCCTGATACGTCCTGGCCGTGGTCGTGACGCGAACCGGATTCGAGGGATACGGGCGAAGGTTGAATGAGGCGGCGTAAAAGCAGGTGCAGGCCCGATGACGGCGAGAGACGGACAAGAGGTTGAATGAGGTAACGACGCGTAACACGTGTATCGTTGATTGCATGAAGTATTTGAATTCGTCGCCCACAAATAAACAGTGAATAATAGAACGCATTGTGTGTACACACACGCGCGCGCTATTTACCTGTTTCGATATTTTTTTCTGGCAATGACAGATCGTCCGATAAACGCGGAGTTAATTTTTTATTTGGCCGAAATTACACGAGAGATAGAGAGAGACAGAGAGAGAGAGAAGCAATTACGGAGTTGGCTAATGTTGAAAATTAAAAGCTCTAGGCGAGAGTTCTCAGATCCAACATTGTGCGAGTCGTTGAAAACAGAAATCTCGTTAATTGAGTAAATTTTAATTGTGGACGTTATTCTAAACGAAAATAGAATATAAAGTTTATTTGCCGATAGACGTCGTTTGACGTTACGAATTCGAAAGTTGCGTAATTGTCAATGTGAAAAGATTTCTTGCGCAGAATTCCGCAAAGAATTTGTTGTTGATAAACAATTAGTGCGCGGTCGTGCTATGAACTTCGCGGATGACATAACAAGGTGGCGGAATTTTCGATCGCAGCGGAGAGAGATGTAAATAATAGATGAGCAGATTTACATGTTATTATGTTACTACGCGTCACATCTAAGAGTAATGGTATGCGGTCGCGCGTATATATATATATATATATATGCACATTACAATATATATACAAGGTTTTTAATCTTCTAGCTATAGAGATGTACACACGCGTGTATTTTAAACACTAATTTCCCATCTCAATACGCCGCTTCTCTACATGCGGAAGGAAAAAAAAAATAAAAAAAAAATAAAAAAAAAAGGGAGATAAAAGAAAACTAGAACGACACCGCACACATTCGCATATGCGATATGCAGTTAGTCATTTACACGTACATTTTATATTTGTATAACATAAAGCGTGCGCGCAAAACTCGCTTTTGACGTCAAGCCGCACACGTACACGAGAAAACCACCCGGCGGATATTTACGATACAAAGCGTAAAGGGGGGGAAGGGGAAAAAAATATTGCGCGAATGACATCGCAACCGCAAACTGTCCGTTCTCGTAATGACTTTTTCCGCGGCAACTTGGAGCGAGTTATATCGCGCGGAAAAAAAAATACATATATATATATATATATATATATTGTATATATACACGTATACACACACACCCTCGCGAGCGGATACGCGCATTTACTTTGCCGAAGAATACATAATGTCACTTCGTGTCATTTAGGATATGGCGATATCTTCGCGCTCTCTGCCGTTGTCGTCGGACGATATATATATATATATATATATATGTGCGTTTGCACATGCTTTATTATGAACTTCGCAAGCGAGATAACGAAGCGCGCAGGCAAGGTAGACGCGGGGCAAACATGTTTTCCCACTTTCCCTCACACACGCTGCAGCCAATCCCAAAGTAGAAGAGACGCATATACACACGCGGCTTTCTCTCTTCTATAGTCTCTCCGCGCGCAAAAATAGAACTTTGCAATAATGTCCCGCGGTTGTCGTTGCGACGTCTTCATGTACTACGCGATATTTCTCGCTAATGAACACAGCGACATGAATAACTCGTTACGCTACGTATTGTTCGACATTTCTATGAAACGATATATAAATAAAAAAGAAAAAAGAAAAAAAAGAATCTTTTCGACGCGGTTGTGCACGCGAGGGAAAAATTAGTATCCGACGTAATATTCATATAAAAATAAATCTATGGACAAGAAAAAAAAAGTTCTATAGATTTTATTCGTTCGCACACACAATTTTGATGAATTTTTTTTCTACGAGACGGAAATATATGCGAAACGAGAGAAACTTTTACGACTCTGTGTGTATAATTCGTGCAATATATATGACTAAAATAAAATATTTCTCGCGACTCGCAAAGCGAAGAGATTAATTGGAGTATAATCACAGTCACGTACACAAAACACATTTGTGCTTTGCGCGGGTTATTATTATTCACGCGTGATGATTTTTAATTCTCGTGTGTGAAATCACGAGAAAAAAAAAAAAAAAAAAGAACGCCAGTATCACGCACGAAACGTGGAATTAAACAGATCGCAGGCGCGATGCGGATATGGATAGCTTGCGTGTAACTGCGAACCGCGTTTTAAATTGGGACGCATGGTTGGTTACCGGTTTTGCAATTGACAAAGGCAATCGTTCGCACTCAACAGCTAAATCGATGAAACGATGCCGCTCTAATTGATTAGAATCCGACGCTGTATACGCGCGCGCGCGCGCTACGGTGCCGCGGCGGCACACGTCCGAATCGGGCCGCAAACTCGCGAAACCGCGAGCCCAAACGAGCGTAGCGACAGCGTCAGTTGGTATAGTTGCACGTAGTATACGTGCACGTAGTTTGAACGTATGTCACAACACGCGACGCTTTTGTACGCGCGTATATACATACGATGCGTATATCCCCCCAGCCGTCACTCCGCCCGACTGCGCGTCACACAAGAGTGGTACTGATTGAATTGCAACGCATGTAGCGTAATTAGGGCGTAAATATGTGTACATATATATGTATGTATATATATCAAGGATGCGCGGACTAAGACGGCTTTAAATTGCCTACAGCGCTTCTATACTTCTTGTTCCCAAACGGGGGAGAAGTGGGAGGGAGGAGGAAGCATCCGCGAGCTGAAAAGGCGAGCGACTGGCAAAGACGAGAGAAGCAAAGATCCACACACCACGGACGGATCCACCCTTGCCTGCGAGTTTGTCCTCGCGATATTTCTTTGTTTGCTCGCTTGTTTCCTCTTCTTCTCGTGAAGAAGAACGTCACTACGTCATTTCCGGCGGCGTTTCTCTCTCTCTCTCGAGCGAGAGCGACGAGACGCGGTCCGGCGTTTTCCTTGCACTCGAAATGCATCGAATCTGATTACACACGGTGTAACACACGGGAGACGCGGAAGTGGAAAAACCACGCTTGTGCCCGGCCCGTCGATATTGGCCTGGTGCTCTGCTCGTTACGCGAATGATGACTTGTTATATATCAAGATTGATATCCGAATATTCACAGAATACTCAGCGGAAATCAACCTCGCGGACGTTGATATCGATCTATCGCGTAATTCGTAACCTTTCGCGTAATTTGTATGCATGAACGCGGAAACGATATTACTCTCAATCCGATCTCATACCGCGCGGAAATAATCGACATTACGTATTTGATGAACCTCGTCGATGGTTGCTTCGTTCAAATGCGCGCGAAGAGGAAGAGACACAAATTTACAATTTAAATTTAATCGTTCCGTTTCCGCAGAGATCTCGCTTCAAATATATATACACATAGAGCGTATTAGCGATATTAGCGAGATACATTAATTATCATGTATTTTGAATTATTATTCGAAAGCTTTTGTTTGATGCGCGCGCATCGTAAGCCCAAATGCGCTCATCTTGTGCGGCAAAATTTCGCGCACGTTCTAAGCTCCTCGTTTGCCGAAGCGCCGAATACCTGTTTCGCCCGAGGTGTTTCTACATCCGGCCCGAATTATACATTGACTGCATTTTGACGTTTCGCAACCCGATAACGCGCGCGCGAGCCTCGGCATCTTTGATGAGCGCCCGGGCGATTGTGTTGCGGAATTATAGAACATCGCGATGAAAAGTTTATCACGACGGCGGATACGCGACGCGAATATAAACGCCCGTTTTCCGCGCCAAACGGAAATTCCACGCTGCCGAATGATTCTATTGTGTTCTATACACGGCGCTCCTCCGCGCGCATAATTTATTCGATCCTCTTGCGATAATGATGAGACACGAAGGCTGATAGTGCCGAGAACGCGATTGATTTTTCCCGCTCAAGAATCGAGGATCGACGTTGACACAAACACACACATACGTACATAAAAATCGGCTTGCTTGGCTCGCTCTCTTCTCTCCTGAGAGAAGAAGAAAGAGAAAGAAAGATATTTCGCGCTAGTTTCTTTTTCTTTTCGCGTTGCCGAGGCGGCTCATGCAGATTTTATCGCGCAAGCAACAAAGAACAACGAAAAGTGAGAACGAAATGTTTGAAGAGAAGTGTTCGACACACGTCCAAAATTCTCTCTTTCTCTCTCTTTCTCTCTCTCTCTCACTCTCTCTTGTTGACTGGACTGGTTCGTGCCGAAAGTTATAGCGCGCAAATTTGAACGGGCTTGATTTTTTATTTCTACCGCCCAACCTTCCCTCAGGCTTTTTTATTCGGACTTTTTCTCGTTATCCTGCAATATGATTGCAAAAAGGTAACGATAACGATCTATTGTACCACTTTCTGCTACGCGGCAGCGAAAAGTGGTACGTGTGTGACGCGCAATTCCAATCTCGTCGACGGAATGATTTTTAATCTTTCGACATTAAATATATTTCGCTAACATAAAAAAAAATACCTTATGTTCAAAAAAATATTATATTGTCGCAGCTATAACACGCGCGTTTTACTTTAACGCGCATTACGAAATTAAATTTTCAAACGTCTTTATATTTACAAACTCATAAGAGAAAAATCATAGAGAGGTCAACCGACCTCGTGTTCGTGCACGTACACGGGGGAGAAAATTAAATGCTATACTGGTAATGAAACTTTGAGAACCAGATTTCCGCGTTCGTTCGCGGAACGGTGTCGTCGTTCACAAAAAGGACGAGACTTGGCAGACGGAAAGGATGTGGAAAGCGAGAAAGGCAGCAGGAAGTACAGAGGAGGAGGGGAGGGGAGGGGGAGAGGAGAAAAAAGAGATCTCGCGAAAAGAGAAGACGGAAAGCTACTGGATGGATGGTGGACGTAGCTTTTCGACCTTGCGCTTCTCGTTTGATCTTTCTTTCGAGACAAACCATCCTCCATCTCTCAGCGCGCGCGGCATCTGTGCTTGCATTGTAACCTAGCTTCCTGCAATTGTGCTTCTCTCTCTTTTTCTTTTTTTTTTTTCCCACTCCCTCCCCCTAGCAACGCGATTCCCCCCGTCCGCCGCTTTCCCTCGACTTTTTCTTTTCGTCGCCGTTTCCCGCACACACAGTCTTGCGAGACGAATATCAAACCGCGCCACAGCTTGCCGTGACGATAAGAAGACGTCGCGCGCGCGCCGCGCCTCGTATTTTGCGAACGCAATCTTTAAATGTGTTTTCGCAATTTTCTTTATGTAAGACGCATTCGACGTCGGGCGGCGGCGGCGGCGCGCCAGAGCGCACGGTCTAACGCGAGCTTTGTATGACGAGAGGTAATGTGATTTTAGAATTCTGTAAAAGTCTCGCCATCGTGCGTGGAATATGTCGACGCGGAGGAGGATTCTCGTGCCGCGCTGCGCTTCTCGCGTCGTCTACGTGGAAAAATCGGTATACGCGCTATAGGATATTTTCACACAGGAACTCTTTGCGCGATTCCCATTTTGCGCGTTATATCGTCACAACCACCGGGGGATTATTTATCGCTGACTAAGTGAATTGCACGACTGCGCGACGACATCCAACCACTCGCTCGTCATTAAATCTGCGGTTTGGTTTACTCACATTTGCTCGTTATCGTCCGTTAACGCTTTGTGGCATTTCTCACCGGATTTCTAGCGGAGAGATGAAAATGGCATCGCGCCGTAGAACTACAGTAGTGGAATTGTCGGCGAGAAAAAAAGTGTTTGAATAATAGCCCTGACGATGAATATCATTTGTTTTCCGACGTTGCGCGATTACGCCTGTAATTTCCGAGACGTGATAAACGTGTCGCTGAAAAACACTTTGATTAAATTCCCGCGCATTAGCGTGTTTCGTTAGTTTCCAACCAACATTATCAAGAAATATATACGCGATGTCATTTGGAAAATTCGAATAATTGGCGGCGGGATGCGCCGCGCGGGAGATCTATACGCCCATATATATTCTCAGATTTGTTATCTCCCCGTCTTAAACTTTTTCCTATCTAATCCAATAACAACAAATTATCTCGCGCAACTCTCGCGGGAGCGCTTTTAATTTATAACTTTAGAATTTTTTCACAGAGTTTCACGCTCTCGACGTAATCTTTCTTTATGGCTGCTTTTTTTTCTAACGTTTAACGTTATTAAATAATATTTTGCATTTAACTCGGTTTTTTTTGAAGAGCAGCAATCTAATTTCGCCGTGCAAATAGTTTCCGCGATATTCTCGCGGAATATGAATTACACATACGTATATATGTATAATTTTTTTTCTTGACCCCAAGCATTTTTGTATCAAACGCCCGATTAAATAAGACACTTCTGTTTGCGTTCGTACGTGATGCGGCACGATTATTTGAACAGAGTTAGTCAATAGATAGGAGGATTCTGCTTCTATTGCGCCGTACGAAGGTAGAAAACGTTAAATGTAAAAGTCGGACAGAACATTCTATATCCTTTCGCGTTTGACGTCCCAGTAAATACAACCGTTGCGCCCTGAATTTGAAAGCAAACTGTCACACACAGCACCAATACCCCCGGTATAAAACTGGCATTGGACGTACATCTCGATAAGAACTCGGTTTCTCCGGCTCCCGCCGAATCGATCTTCGTGCGAGTCCTTACGCAAATATAGTTTCGAACGTTGTTGCGTCATTTGCGTTGATACATCTCTGATCGATCGTTCACACACTCAGATTGACGGAAAACATCGATTGAACTATTTAATCGTTCGAGAATTGATCACTAATAGAACAAACAAGACAGAGAGAGATTTATTATTGTTTTTTGTTTGTTTGTTTTGTTTTGTTTTGTTTTTTTGTTTTTCAATAAGAACAAAATATCGTAAAATTTTTTGACACAAATAAAATAAACATGTAGCATGTACACATGTTTACGCTTTCAATGGGGTCCAACGTAATGCCGATTCTTTTAAAATTCTGACGACATCGGGGACTTCCCATTTCATGCATATACCTTATATATTCATACATAGATATAAGCAATTGAGTTCTATTGATCTAGTTATAGCAGAGAAGACTCTTACACTACTTTCCATCTCTCTCTCTCTCTCTCTTTCTATATATATATATATATATATATATATATATATATGTATATTTTGCTGCAACTGTGAGATAACTGACAACGTTTCCGGCATCAAAATGACCGAGTTTTTGTTGAAGAAATTCCCGACATTTTCACGCGAGAACGCGAACGCTTCGACGTGAGGTACGTGCAGGAATGCGGCGTACAACTTAGATATAGTCGCGCGCGAATGTTTCGTATTCTGAATTGAGAGAGAGAGAGAGAGAGAGATCCGTCGATTACTCGTCGGTATCATGGCTCGTCGGGGTCGATTATGCGATGCCACGCACGGTCGGCTTCAGCTAATGTAGCGATCTCGCTCAGTCCGTCAGTGGCGGTCGTGTGTTGCCCTCTCAAAGCACGAGGAGGGGTTACAAATTACGGACGCCCCGACGCCGCCGGGTGCCCTCATGTCGCGACGTAAAATTATGATCTCCCTCCTCTCACCTCCAATTAAGCCACCCGTCCACGCTCGCTTCCCTGTCGGCACTCGATCTTGTGAAAAGCTCGTGGGCTGGCGCCCACGTGACGTCAACACGTCGCGGCTCGCTCTCTCGGTTTTGTTCGCCCCGAGATTTCTCCCTACGCATATTTTATCGCGCTTAAGAGGCGCTCGCTGATGCCGTTGTATAATTCCCATATACGCGTATAATTTTCTCCCGCGCGTATTGTGAAAAGCTTCATGATTCCGCGAACAAGCGGAATTGAATTAAATTTCGTGGAAAGATAATTTCGCGTAAAATATGAAATTTTCTCTGTTTTCCGATTAGAAGAGGTAGAGATGAATCGATTTGCGAGCCGATTGAATATGATGATCAACAAATATTTAAGAAACCCCGCGAGTTCCACATGGTAGTACACGACTCGGAGAAGCCCGATCGATATGTGCATATCTAGCTGAGAGGGTTCTAGCTATCGGTTGGAAATTGCTCCCATGCTACAAGCAGTGTACTTCAGAATGAATGATCCATGTGTAGCCGACAGTGCTAACAACGAGAAACACAAACAGACCCTAGGGCCTGCCTGCGGATTGGATCGCTAGATTTCATTACGTCGAGATGAGTCACTTCAATCACGTTCAATTATGGCCAAAGTACTCCAACGGATTAGATCGATCGGGCACTGTCATTATCCATTGACGATGCGAAAAAGATGAACTAGCCGTTTTTCGCGCGATATTGTCTAGTTTGAAATATTTCTTGCATTTGCATTGTCCGCGTTCGATTCACCTCGTTATCGTATGCTTCGAATTTGCAAATTTTATAATGTAATGTACGTGCGAACAACGAACGAAGCTGTGTTTACATATTGTTCGAAATCATCAAACTTTGTTGTTGGGATGAGGTTTAAAATATTTATACCGCTCAAATTGCGTGCTGTACATTTTGTTAAACGCGCGTCGAACAACAGGAAAACACCGTTCCAAATCCGCGCTCGGTCAATTTTCAAATTCTGTATTTAAATAAATCATTTTTCGGTTCTCGAGAGATTAACGTATCGACAGATTGTCAAGCATACGCACGCGTATACGTATACAGACAGTACGCGAAAACAAGACCGGATTTCAATTTCAGCAGCTCTCTCTCTCTCTCTCTCTTTCTCTCTCTCTCTCTCTCTCTCTCTGTGTTCGATGCGAAGCACACCAACTCCACTGTAAATAATGACGCACACGGTTTCAGGCGACAGGCTTGGATGCTATACCTCAATCTGACAGACATGTAACCGGTTCGCCCTCGCGTTTATTTTAATCCATTAACTGCCCGATTTAAAATCCGTTGCCGAAATTGAATAAATTTGTTGCAAACAAGTAACGCGACCAAAAAACGTACACACAAATAATAATATCTCGATATTGAAACTTAAAGAAACTCATACATACAAAACATATATCATATATATTCGCTGCTTTATCAGATGTTTTTTCGATTGGTGTTTCAACATGTAAATACGACAGTTGGAAGAGCCGCATATCACGTAGCGGTCGGAGACGACGACGACGACGACGACGATGATAGGTTTTTATCGAAACACGTGAATGCTGCGAGATAACATGACGTAAGCGGAAAAGCCACAAAGAGCCGCGGATTAAAAATACAAAATGCAGAACGATACGTAGGACGCGGCAGTGGAAAAATAAACTTCGTGACGTTACGCATCCGGTGGAATGAAAATCAATAAAAAAAAAAAAAAAATAATGTTTTTGAAATAATTCCGACTACGTGGACTACCGGTGTTCTTTCGCGCGATGATTGCCGCGAGAGATTTTCCGATATTTGCCTCGTTTCGGTCAGTCACGCTGTAATAGCTGCTAATATTGTGAGGTACTGCAGAGAACCGAAATGAGGACGCGCGCGCAAAAGCGCATATAGTTTGTATTTGCAGCGCGCACACACTTCGCAACGAAATAATTAGAGTATCGGCAAGCGTTATTCTTCTATTTATTTTTTTATTTTTTTTATTTTTTTGTTCACTGAAATTAATTCTCGTCGTTCGCGTCATCACGACGCCAACTCATTACCATGTAATTAACATTGTTGTTTAAAGCGATGAGTTTTCGCGGAATTAAATGATAATAAATGCAATATATCCGCTACATGTATTTCGAATGCGTTATCTCGCGTTAATTGAAACGTTTAAATAGATAACGAAACTCCGCGCGCCTTTTCGCGCGCAATGCGGCAACAAATAAAAAGCTCTAAAAAAAAGCGCGGCGATATCGTGCCGAATAAATTTTCCTTTGTGTGTCGATTCCTTTTTCCCTCATGACGTTTTCGCTGAGTAATCTCTATGCGTGGCTAACATTTCTTGGCATCTCGAAACTCTTTTACTTCCACCTACCGACACCGACACCGACCGACCGGGAAAGCAATACCGAGCTTTCGAACTCGGCATATTTGAAAACTCCTCTCTCCGTCCTAGAATGCGACTATTTGTAACTGGACAACGCGCGTGCACGTGTGCGACGCGGCGTAACTTTGGATTTCAACTACACACGACGGAATAATATTTCTCCGTGTATATATTTTTAGATTGGAAGAGGGGAGGCAACCTTATCAAGAGAGTTTTGATTCGGCGGGACAAATCGCTTCTCTTCTTCTCACCAATCGCGTCTCGCATTCGAGGATTTGCATTTTACATCGCGATTAGAATGATTGTCATCGTTAGGGCAAAAACATTTTAAGAAAATGGCTCGCGCATTAAAGTCGTCGCAAAACGCTCATCTACGATCGCGCTCATCGTTTTTCCACCTGGCACACTCGGAGTTATTATCCATACTTATACCTCGCCAAAATACTTGGCGACTAATCGTGAGATCAGAGCTTTCATCATCAGGCACAAAAGAGGTGTCATTACCGATGAATGGAATTCCTGCACGAGAGCGTGAGAGGCGCCAACAACGTCTGATTTCTCTCTCACGACCATTCCCATCTCTTTCGCTCTCCCTCTTCTTTTCCTCTCTCATTTCGATGGCTACAAGCGAGCGGTTCCCTTTCTATTTCCCCTGACCAGAATTCGCCAAATAATATTAATGAGAAAGACCCGATGGAATCCTCTCCGATGAAGGACACAGAGCGCTGTCATTATTTTTCGACTTGTTTACGACTAGGCTCTCTGTCCCTGTTTCTCTGTCTCTCTTTCTCTCTTTTCCTCCTCTCTCTCTCTCTTACGTCACTTCTGCGCGGCATTCTCGTTAAAACCGGGAGGGGAAATACGGCACGCAATCCGCGGCAGGGTGTCACAAGTTTCATTAATTAAGGAGAAGCGTCTCCCAGCAAGAGTGCCATCGTCGTCGTGAGTGCGAATGGTAACGCCTGCTGGCAGTTCTGAGTAGCGTATACGATATACTTCTATGTGAGAAGGGACCAACAACATTTGTTCCAGAGACGTCGCCAACATTTGTTTCGTTACTTGGCCGCTAATGACTACCGGCTCATCAATTAATATTTACGCTCATTATTTCACTCGACGCACAACTCGAAAGTCAAAAGAATAAATATTTAAAAAAAAAAAAAATTAGTTATCACGCGAGAATTCAATTCGACTCGACTTCTCTCGTCGTGCGCAATCGAAGATGTGTAGGTTACGTCGTGTATAGAGTTTCTCTGGAAATTTAATTTGTTCTCTATACGCGGATAATTTGAGCGCAATTCCGTGAGTATGTCATCGTGTTTGTGCGAATTTCCGGGTGAAGGGAGGGATATAACAGCCAGACGTTATCCGATACTGTGACAACCGACGATAACCGCTTTGTTAATTGTAATGTCGGACATGCGGAAACTCGATTCGTGATCCCACTTTCGTGACAACTCCCCACGACATGGGGCGCGACATCGTTCAGCATTTACCAAACATGATTCCATCCCGGCATGCGGCCACTGTGAGCCGGGGATATCGTGAGATTGACCTCGACTTGAACATCGGTCTGAATGCAAATCGGATAGTTTACACCGACGCAACGGTTCGAAACGCCTTCGGATTATGTTCTCTGATGCATGCGCTCGAGGACGGCGCTGATGACAGCGGGACATCGGTCCGGTGTTAGGTCCCCCGATCCTCTCGAGAGTGACGGAACGCTTACGTGGCAGCTTGCCTCCGTGGTTCAATTACGAGCGAGAGAGAGAGAGAAAGAGAGAGAGAGAGAGAAGATTTCCCTCCTATTAATTTCTTCCGCGATAAAAGCACGAAAAGAAGAAAATATGGATGATGAGGTCTCACCCGTCACAAACTCCGCCACCCAACCCCAACACGACAAACAAAAAGTTATGCACAATTTTGTCCCCGACTGATTATATAATTATTATATAATTATGTTATTATAATTATTATCTCGTAATTATTGTTATTACGTAGGTTTTTTTTTTTGTATTTGAATAAATCCGATGGGAGAGAGAATGCGATTCAATCACGTTCACGTAACGAAGCGTTTACATACGAACCCCGCCCTTGTTTATCGCGCTTGCAGTATTTTCCCGCGGCACATTATGCGTACACGAGAGAATTTACATTCAAACGCATTCTGACATTTCGAAATTGATTGCATTATGTATGCCCGATTACCAGACCGGAGCTTTAATTCGCGAAACGCACACGTTAAAACACCCTCGTTTTTCGCCGTTTCGCCCGCACCCCCTCAACCGAACGCAGCGGAAGCGCTCTGCCGATACGATGATTTCCATTAGCTCGCTTGGCGCATTCGCTAATGACCCTTACCTAACGATGCAATCTATTAGCAGACACGGCCAATGCAGCGAAATCTCTCTGTGCTGCTCGTAAACAAATAGTCGGGCGCTCGCGCCGCGTTGCTTATCGTTTCAAATAGTTTTCTAGAGCTCTCTCTAGTGATTTTATAGTCTTCTTCTAGACGCGCGATGTCACGATCGCTCCTCCCCTTCCTCCCGTTCGAGTCAACGCACTGTAGCCGAAACACGGTTGAAACGCGATATATGCGCTCGGCTACGGGATACAAAATCACGTTGGAAACTCAATTTTCACAAAGGCCCCCGATGTGTAACAAGCGTCTCTTTGAGAGATAGAGAAAGCGAACGCGCGACGTGTACAGAGAATTTCGATTCAAAGCTCTCCGCGCGCATTTAAAAATAGATCTCGACAAAACTTCGCGTTTTCTCTCTCGGTGCCTTAATAATATTAAGTTCGCAACTTTCACGTCAATGAACAGCTTTTTCCTGTCATTTTGTCGCCAGGTCACGTGATATTATTAGTTTCTTTCTTTTTTTTTCTTTTTTTTTTTTTAACGCCCGTGCGCGAAAGAAAAAAAAATTAACAACAGCGAAAATTCATCAGCAGGGCGACAAGCGCAAAAGACACGACTCGCGCGAAGAGGCGAGAACAATGCTCGTGAATTTAAAACCATCCAAGATGGCGACCTAATTAGGAGCAACGCGACTTAAATATGAAACGTCGAGCGGAAGCATTACACGTCAGAAGGTACGAGGAGAAAGAGAGTTACATACTTCATCCGACGTGTCTGACTTCCTCTTTCCCCGTGTATCTTTTCTTATTTTGAAAATGGAAAAATAAGGCCGCGCTGTTTGTTTTATTATGAATAACACGCGGAAAGATGTAAATCTGTTGTTTTCCGTTGTTTTTTTTAATAATATATATATTCATCGCAGCTGCGAATTGTAAATACCTGCGAACAAAGAGACTGTATTCGCGAATGTAAATTTTATTTTTTCGCGGCCAAAATCTGAAAGATATCGCCTCCTAACTATTTCACCGTAAAAAAAAGATTCTTCCGTTCGGTATTTTATTACGTTGAACATAATTTCTCGATTACCATCTAAATTAGACGCGTTTCCGCAATTTACATTTCCCAAGGGCGGAAAACCGTCGCGGCGTCGGCGCGACGAGAAATGTTCAAGAAAGAAGCAACAAAGTCTGTGATTTCAGCAGGGGAGAGAAAGAAAATTTAGGAAAATCCTCCTCTCGCGCGGCGGTATATACCGGAAGAATGTCGCCAGAACTCGTAAAGTAGCGAGATAGGGTGATATAGCGGCGATAGGCTCGTGCGGTTCGAAATTCTCCGAGACACGGGTTCGCAAGTGTTCCGAAATAACCATCCCAGTGTGGCGCACGGCTCCAGAGAGAATTCCCCCCTTCCTCCCCTCTACCATATACTGGATCGAACAAACAGCCCCGCGGACCAGAAGAAGAAAACAACTTCCGTAACAACCGGACGATTCGCTCGCGCGCGACACACAGCTTGAATACGGCGTACATTGTATCTAGTCCGGCTTCAATTCTCGATTTCTCACTTTGATGCAATAACCGCAGTTGTGTTGCTGAGTTCTGTCATTCAGAGACATCGGTTTGCGATAACGGTAAAAAAAATGGAAACGAATTTTTCGCGTTTTTTCTTTTTTTTTTTTTCTATATCCGTTCAGGTTGTGATAAAAAAACACGCGAGAAAAAGATGTCGAGAAAACGTATGTCGGAGTAAAAGAAGCACTTATCGTCGTCGCGTGTAATAAACGACAATCTCCGTGTCTCCGTAAAAAAAAAAAAAAAAAAAATAACAAAATAAACGTCTTCAGAAAAGTAATCTTTTAGAGTTCTTTGTGCGTTTTTATGAAAGAATAAACGAAACCTCAAACAAACGCGCCCGGTGTGTGTTTTAACGCAATTAGCAGCAACGACCGAGATTTACTTTGATGTGTATGTGTAGATGAATTATTACGCAAACCCGTACGTGTATCTCACACATCGTGTGTCGTCGTTGCGTATTACAAATTCAAATGCGGCACTCGTATTGTCAGAGTTACGTTTCCCCCACGGTGACTTGTCACGGAGTCGACATTTCTGAACGTGAAACCGCGAAACCCCCTTGAAACCGATATGTAAATACATCCGATAGAGATTCGCGGAAGTCTCATCGGAGCACACGGAACAGTGGACCGTATCATCCGGCGATTGAAATGCAGATCTCGATGCAGATTAATGACATCCCGAAGTAGATGCGTGCTCGCCGATCCCGTCAGACGAGATTTCGCTCTCGCACACCGAGAAAATGATATAACGCTCGAAATTCGCGGCTTCCCACCGCGGCGAAAGATGGATTTTAAAACGAAACTACCACGTGTAACTGCGATGCGCGGTTTTTTTTCGCTAAAATATGGAACATCTTCGATATATAAATTCGATAAAGTATATTAAGTAATTACTTAAAAAAGTATACATAAGAGATAATTTGCAATATATTTCTTGCTGATGTATTGAAGTAAATCGACGTCACATTTTGATTGTAAAAAAAAAATTTACAACGCGTTCTCCTCATAACTTCTGGCAAAAGTATTTTTTTCGCGATGAGAATTTTAAATTTTATAGAGAGCTAAATTGGATATTTCCTATATATATATATGATGCAAGTATATCACGTGTATGTGTATGTATGTATGCGTGTGTGTGTCTGTGTGTGTGTGTGAACTTTCGGATTAAATTTAATTCAAACCTCTCATGCATATTAATTAATAGGCTCGTATCAACCTTAATATTTAATTGTTATTTAATTAATTCTTTTTTTTTTTTACTAATTCAACATTTTGAATAAAAATTCAATATGAACCAATAACGTGTAAATACAAACAGAGTTAAGTGACGTGTTTCCCGAGAGAATTGAGAGCTTCTTGTATTGTGCAAACAAGATTTGTCGCGTCTTTTAAAGTAATTCGATAAAGACTTTCAACGCAAACAGCACGAACGTGCTTCCATCACGTTTTGTATATCGCGAGTAACGACGGACTTACGCACAGCTGACAAATCGATTTTCCAGTAAAATTTATTTACCCGCCCGTGCCGCGCACGAATTGGTCGCCCGGATAACATAGCAGGTAAAGCGCATGCCGTATAATAAATTACGCTTTAACGATCAATAAGGAGAGCTACACAAGCTGAGTTATCAAGTTTCAACAGCAGAACGCCAAATTGAGTGGAAATAACTACGGCAATTGTCGCCGTGAGTACGATGGTTAAGCAGTTGCAACGCAACAATGCTACGTAAAATACTTGAACTTTACTCGCGGAAAGTGGCAGAAAGTGCGCGCGCGCTGCGGTTTCGCAGTTATTTATTCGCTATTTTCAATGAAATGTCGCGGTTTGCTCACTTTTTAACGTCGCGGAACGACGACGCGAAAAGCGGAAGTATGTTGTCAGCAATTTTTTCACAAAATGACTTCATACCATCCAACTTTGTAAGTTCGTAAGTTAATGGGTTTCAACGCGCGCGTAATAGTACGCAAGTTTAGGCGCACGCTAGGCTGCCTTGCGCAGCTGTTTTTACCGGAGGAATATGCAGGTGTAAAAGCGAGTGCTATCTAATTAGCGGTCAGCTCTGCCAGTCGACCTTAATTCACCAGTTGAGGCTCCCTTCTCGCTTGTTCGCTTCCCGGTCTCTCTCTCTTTCTCTCTCTCCTCTTCCGTAGGCCGCACACATCTATAGCATCGCATATTCGGGGTCTAGTGGCTCGTGGTATCGTGCTTCACACGAGCGCATTACGTATTTCGCATGGCCGTTTGTGCATTGCAAAACAGCAATAGAGCCGAGAGGGAATTACTACACACACTCTCGAGAAGAATAAGAACGCGAAGTATTCGTATGTAAAAACTTGCAAATAAGTGTCGAAAAAAAATAGGCTCGTATAACACTATGCACCATATTGAATTTTTTTCGTCCTAGCACAACACAGGCGCGCGGCTATTATTATGTTTTTATTTTAACGTGTTGTGTCAATGTACACAACATCTGTCACCGCGATGACAGCTATTAAATACGTCTTAGAAATCATATAATACACATATGAGAGAGCAGATGTCAGAAAGAGCGCTTGAAGATTACTGAAACTTGAAATAATATAGTGAGATGAAGGAGTGCAAAAACAACACGTGACTAAGGTAATGTGACTGTAATGTATATTATAGGTACATAACATTAAATAATATTTATGATATAAATAATATATTACATAATATATATTATACATATAATTTATTATATATTTATAATGTTATATACTTTATATTATATATTATATATATTATATACATACTACCGTAAGGTCATTGACTTCGGCCGCGCGGCCTTGGCGGGATCACTGACCTCGGCTGCGCGGCCTTGGCGGGGTCACTGACCTCGGCCGCGCGGCCTTGGCGGGGTCACTGACCTCGGCCGCGCGGTCTTGGCGGGTCACTGACCTCGGCC
>NW_018020662.1:339052-382800 GCF_002006095.1 Pseudomyrmex gracilis
TCGGCCGCGCGGCCTTGGCGGGGCACTGACCTCGGCCGCGCGGCCTTGGTGGGGGTGGAGTCACTGACCTCGGTCGCGCGACTGCGGTGGAGTCACTGACCTCGGCCGCGCGACCGCGGCGATGTTACTGACTTCGGTCACGTGATTACAGTATATATATATATATATACATATATGCGTATGTGTGTGTATTATATATAGATATAGAATATATTACATATAATATATATAATATTCTCTTTTTTACCCTTTTCCCTGTCACGTGTTGTTTTTCCACTTCTCTCTCTCACTATTTTTTGAGTTTGATTTTCGTGCGTTATTTCTGACATTTCTCATATGTGTATTATATGTTTTATAAGACGTATATACTATCTATCATCACGGTGACAGGTTGTGTTCACTGACAACACGTTAAATAAAAATAACAATAGCGTGCGCGTAGCGCGCGCCTGTGTTGTGCTAGTGTCTTTAAAAACGTGACTAAAGTACAGTCATGCGACTTTAGTTACGAGTTGTTTTTTCTCTTCTTACTGTCGCGTGACTTTATTTTAGTTACGTTTGATAATCACGAGTGTGATTTTTATGCGTTACTTCTGACACTTCTCATTCATGTATTATATGGTTTGTAAGACCGTCATGCTTTGTTTCGTTTCTCTGTGTGTTGGCGAGCACTGTGATATTGCTCCATGGAAATCTTCTTACTTTTTAATTACATGAATTTTGCGTATAAGAGGCACTACCGTGCTTCTTGATTTGTACAATATGAATCGAGAAACACATTCTCGAGAAACGTCCAATCAGCTCCGAGATAAAAGTAGCAACAATTAATATCGAGAGTATTGTGATTATGTACACACGCTTTTTCTGGCAAGAGAAATTTAAGGGGCTTTGCATGTATCATCTCTTTGATAATTAATTTTGAAGATTCAAAGGACACAAAAAACTGTAAAATTGCGAAATTTTGCCGAGGTAGCGATTCGAACGTGATAATATGAAAATTGCAAATCGATCCCTCCCGTCGCAGAAGGGTTTTTTTTTTTTTTTTTTTAAGCCCCTCGTTCGGCTCTCCTTTCGATTCCCGACACACGAGATTGTTAAGATTCGCGCGAGCGATATGGGTCATTCGAAAAATCGCTCTGGCGGTGGCATATCCGCCCTATCGGCAATAATAGCTCTCCATCTCTTCTTCTTCTCTCTCTCTCCCTCTCTCTTTCTCTCTTTTTTCTCTCTCTCTCTCTCCCTCTCTATTACGCGGAGACTTATTTTCCTCAAGGGATGAACGATTTCCGGGGAACGGCCGGCGCGTGACACCGTAACTATTGAACTACACATCATGATGCTATCTCTCTCAGCTTTTTTCCCCGTGCAATGACTAACATGCAACACATCCGTGGAGATTTTGTTATTCTCTCCGAATTTTAATTTTATATCTTAATTTTTGATTAAATAATAAAATTTTTATTTTAAACAGAGACCGTAAGTTTTGCTGATGACATAACCAGCAGCGCGCGTAAAATGCGAAAGAATTAAATTAAATTCCAGACGCGGAAGTTACACACTCGTGCTTCTCAGTACATTATGTGCGCAAGAATGTAATAGCGTTGTAAATAGTTGAAAGCACGCCAAAGCGGCTGTACACCAACAATTTTGTTTCTCTCACTTTTATGTAACGTTCCGATATAATAAAATTCGGTCCGCATGCACTTTAGAAAGCAATGTACCAAAAAGCTATTAAAGAATATATCAATAGAACAAAATATTTACCGTGTCGAAAAACAAATTGAGACTCTCTTATCGATAGATAAGTTATATGGATAATAAATAACGTTACAAAAAATATTTCAATTGACGAATTTGAAAGCTGAATGGAATTTATTGCGACGGGATATTTTCGTGTTATTTTATTATATATATATATATATAGAATTCGTATTTTCGCGAGTTACGAGCAACAATCGTTCGTTTTATCGATAATTCTCAAATTCTATTAGCCGATTTCGCGCAACGTGTATCAGTCGTCGTTGAATTATCCTCTTTCACGAAAATTATTTGCGAAATTGAGTCAAACGCGCGGGGAAATGTTTGTTGAAATTGTCGGTGCTTTTAGTTTCGAGAGAGTTGTGCAGAATTGAGTCGCGAACTTTGTCATCTTATTACGCGCAACCATGAGCTTTCTGGACATGCTAAAGCGAACCGTAGTAGTAAAAGCGCTCGGAAAAAGCAAGAAAGTCCGAGAACACAGAACTGCGCCTCTCTCTTTCTCTTTCTCTCTCTCGTAACGATTCTATTTTCTCAACATTGGTTTACACTTTGGCGGCACCAAACAGCGGTATTAGTTGCGCGCGAGTTTTGTGAAAGAGTAACATTCCTCTTTCTACGAAAAGCGCCACTATCCTTCTGTGTGCTGCTGCTTCACAGAAGAATAGTTTTAGGGAGTATTCTTCCGGAATGTGTAACGAAACCGAATGCCTTTCCGAAACGACGATAGTCGATCTTGTAATGCAGCTTCTCGGAAACGGAGAATAAAGGCGGAGATTTCTGATGCTATCGTTTCGATCGGAACTGTCGAAGCTACCGATAAGCTTCGATTTTCAATTGTTTTCTCGACACAATCGGTTTTATATAAACGATTTCTCGTTTTAACTCATGAATTTTTATGACCGATCGACACTTGTATAAAAATTGGTCGCAGCCAGGACTTTTAGATACAGATACGGCCATGTGATCGATATACCGGTACCCGAAGGTTCGGAAGAAAACCAAAGCGCGACGGAAGAGCGATGGGTGAGAGAAGGACGGAGAAAGATGGGAAGGACGAGCGCGCGAGAGATACTTCTCCGGAAATTACGCTCTCTCTCCGTGGAGGCGGCACTTCCGGTCCGGCTATATATAAGTCGTTCCGCTAAAAAGAACCGCAAGCGGACGTGGCTCGTAAACTCCTCCGAAATGTTTTGTCCGAATCGTCTTGGATAACACATCGTTACTACGCAAACCGCGATCCAAATGCACGCAAAGTCCTCGCCAAATGACAATTACGTACGTTTGTACGTACATCCCCGCTAATTATCCAGCGCAGATCGCGTAAAAAGTACACGTTACGTAAATACGTTACGTTAACAAATGGTTTACGATGTAAACGGTTTTTTTTTGTTTTTTTTGTTTTGTTTTTTTTCAGTTGATGGAAACATGACGCGGAGAACAAGAAAAAAGCGTTTTTTTAATTTTTTCTTCTTTTTTTTTTTACGCGCAATGCATAAACAATACTGTAACATCCTTAAAACATACGCAATATGTACGCCGTGTATATTTCGACGATGCAAATTGTCGGCCGTTCGTACATGTATCATAAAACGCTGATGTTTATTCATTTTATAACGTATCGCGCACGAGTCGGATATTGTTTTTCAACATCAAACACATTTAATGAACCGAGAAATTGGATATACAAAAGCGATGCTGTATTCGATTTCGAACAGAATGAGAAAGAGAGAAGGGAGGAGAGAGGGAAGGAGAATGTCCTATCAATTAATATTAATAGCATTGTCATGAGAGATAATCGGCGAGTGTTTGTCAAAACGATTTTATTTGTTTCAACGTAGCGCGCGTCACAGCAAGTCGGATTTTGATATAAAACGAAATACGCGTTACGTAAACCATTCGTTTGACATACATCCGGCCATCGAACGACGAGGCTTTCAGTTAGCTACGTTTCCGCGATTAAATACTGACGATGCATATATAACATTTCCCCGCGCCAACTTCCGATTCGCGTTTGCGGAGAATTATTATTTATGATCGCTATTCTCATCTATATCTGGACGCACAAAAGCCAATATAACGTGTATTCACACAAGTTAGAATATGAGCTTTTGCTTTGTCGAGCATTGTTACGGTTTAAAATATACCGCGAATTTATGACGCGCTGTACACACACACATACATGTGTATACATATATATATATATATATACATATTGCATAATGTGAGCGTCACAATCGTCGCCACATTTTTCATCACAGGAACATTTTTGTCTTTACAGCTCGTGGGCGGCGAATTCGACATGGAACTGAATTTCGTGATACAGGACGCGCAGAACATCAGGCACATGCTGGAGCTTCTCGATCATTGCCCGCCCAATCTCCAGGTAAGCGAAACGACGTGACGCCAAACTAGGTCGAATTAATTACGAAATTGTGGAAAATATATCTCACGTAAACCCCCCGAGGAGAGAGAGAGGAATGTGCGATGGGGGGAAGAAACGACGAGCTGGCGTACAGCACACAACATCGTCGATATCGCTAGCAATATCGGTAATTGAAATTGAAAAACCCATTGTATTTGCGCGTATATACACCGCACTTTTCCCCCTCCCATCGGGGGGGATCGCGATTCTTCAAAGTGCGGAGCACATCGCGCGAAAGAAAAGTGATTTCTAAGATCCTCCTCGCGCGCGCGTATCATCGAGTAGAGTCGAGTTACTCTTCATTGTGGTCGATCGAACTCTCGAATTGCACAATTCTCTCTCCTCTCAACGGTTTGTACCGCGAACTGCAAATTGATTATTTATTTATATAAGCGGATTTTTGGTTTTTGTTTTTTTTTCCCCGCCAATTATATTTCATTCGAATGCTCTTCGCTTCCACCAACACGTTTTCTAAAAGTGAATTAAAATCACGGTTTCAATTTTCTATCTTTAATCAAAGTTTTATAAATAAAATTAATCGATATCGAAAAGCGCATGTATATAGATTTACTTTCCCCGTTAATGTGTATTTTAGTACGAGCGTTCATCCGAAAATATCCGATGACTATGTTTATCGCAATCAGACTCTTGTCCGACGTTAACGCGAGACTCACTACTTGTCGCGGCAAAGTAATTCTGTTCTACTTCTGAACACGCGTGTTATCCTCAATGAAAGGGCTGGCGATCGATATTGTAATAATATCGCACGTATGCAAGAGATACGGATAAATCAGAGAATCATCAGAAAAAACGAAAATAATTGTTTTTTTTTTTTTTTTTTTTTTTTTTTTTTCTACTGGTTACAGTGAGACGACATAATAACGACGTTACCGGAAAATCGCGAAACCGCAATGGCGCGCGCGCGCGTATATAAACATTTTCTGGTTTTCTCTCTTGCTCGCACCACTGTTCGATCGGGAGGGGGGAAAAATGGCAGGACGCGCGCACGATTCTCGGTGCACAAAGGAGCGGAATCCATTACGCGGCAAATTTTTCTCGGATGGGAGCGGTATTGTTTTTTTGCTTCGATTACACACGAGATTTATCACCGTTGTTGAGGCATCATTCGCGCATTCTCGGTTTTTCGCGCAATGTGAAGCATCCAGAAGCGCATCGATTTAGCGCTGAAAAAATATGATCCTCGCGATATCGGGCACTATCATTGGACAAAAAATAATTGGTTTTAATCTGATCGATACTGATCGATGTGCCAACATGTAAAAATGTCGAAAGAATCGTCATTTTTTAGGATATTTACCAGTACATAAATTGTTCCAATCCATTTTCGTCAAATTTGCAACAATAACAAACGCGCGAGTTCTGTGAGGTCACGATTGATTTTTCAATAAAATAATATATATATTTGCGCTCGCGTGTGTTCTCGTGTAAAAGTAATTGATAAATTTTAAGTACACACGCAATTAAGCGACTTCACATTTTCGCGAATTAAATTTCGTGTTTTAACGTAACTTTTAATAAAACACGAACCGCACGGCTTCACACTTAATTAAAAAAAAAAAAATAAAAAAATACGCGATCGTAACGTACAAAAAGTATGTTTCCCTAACGATCTTTTAGCTGCCGTAATGTACGCGCAATATTACGCGCGTAGATATAACGCGAACGCGCGCCTGTGCATATGGTTATCTCACGTACACCATTATATTTCGAACAAACAGCGTGTTATCAGCGTATAGTCGGATGGTGCAAAGATTAAAACGAAAGACTTTCCGCAAAAAGCACCACCATCTGCTGTGTATCTTCGAAGTTCGTGCACGCCCGGCTTCGTTAAAGATTGCGCGCGCCACGACTTTTGGCGAGGAAAGGAAAGTAAGGGAAGACGACGAACTTTTGTAAATAATAGCGGGTCCTTAGTCGCCATGTCGGGCGGGAGGAAAATCCGTTTACGCTTTCGTCGCTCTTCACAAACTCATACACGACACTTGAGCCTTCACTGCAAACTTCTGGTGCGCGCGTGAAAGTAAATAGAAATTTTAAACTAGATGGATAGAATAGACAAAGTTATGACATTCTGTTCCTCCGCTGATCTGCCGCGGTTGCTTGTTCTTTTTCTCGTCCCGACAAAAAAAAAAAAAAAAAAAAAAAGATCAAATAAATCGGCGCGCGGTGGAAACGATAAAATTCAGATTTTCGCGAGTTCTTCGTGCGTGTATTTGATAAAAACTACTAATTCTCGATTAAAGTCCAAGTAATTCCGCGATTTATGGCGAAATCTGTTGCTCACGGATAAGCCAGTCGTGTCTGGCAGCTGTTGTTG
Organism: Pseudomyrmex gracilis; assembly: GCF_002006095.1. Taxonomy (NCBI): domain Eukaryota; kingdom Metazoa; phylum Arthropoda; class Insecta; order Hymenoptera; family Formicidae; genus Pseudomyrmex; species Pseudomyrmex gracilis. The sequence continues at coordinate 345,574 of NW_018020662.1, forward strand.
GGATAGGAATTAATTTTTTATCGTGCACGCTCGCAAACCGTCCGTTTCAAGATCGCCGTACGAAAGCTGCAGGTAATAGCGTAAGGATAAAAAAAACTTCCAATTTCATTTACGACATATGCAGAATTCTGTTATTATTTTTTTCATATATTTTATCAAAATCTCTCATTTTCAACGCTATCTGTTCTTTAAAGTTTCAATTTTGTGCGCGTAAGGTTCCCTAATTTGACATTAATTGCATTAATTGGCTTCTAAGAGGCCAATCATGAAATTATTCGAGAAAATGGCAATACCGATACGTTACTGCCTGTGTATATATATATCTTATATGTATAAGATACATATATCATATGTATATATATATACATATAATGGTAACCTTCTCTTCCTCAGTGTATATGTGCGCGCGCGCGTATGTGTTGATGCCAGTTGATATAATCTGTTACCGATCGGTTTCTGCCGTCTCTATGGCTTCGACTCGAGAAGCATCTTGAAATGTTAATGCTGTTAAGGGAGTTTCCGCGTAGGTATTCTCGATATACATGAGAGCTATCCTTCGACTAGCTTCTCTTATTTACAGTAAATGACTCTCAAGGTGCGCATGTGTATAGAGAGAAGAAAATGACTTAAACTTTTTGGTCCGTAATTTAATAGCAACCACTCTTTCGAACGGATATAAACTTCTATTTACGTGAAGTTTTGTTAAAAAAAAAAAAAAAAAAAACTCGAAGACGATAATAATCGCAATTTTAAAAAGCGAAAACAAAAAAAAACTGTCAATCAAACAGTTTTCGAATTGATTTTCTCGGTTTAATATCGCTAATATATTTGTCATCATATAGAATACGCAAAATCCCGTCGGGTTTTTGAAACGCATTATATGCACGTTTCACCATATGTTCGCGGGGGCCATCCATCTCCTTGAGATCTAAGCCAAGCATAATGGACCGGCGTAATGCTCGCGCGGAAGCGTATTCCACCTTAAATCTCTAGCATTTTTCCGTTAGAATCTTCGAGTAGACGAATATTCTGCGGAAACCGCAAAACCGCAGCCGCGACCGCGTTAAACAGACACAATGCAGTTTGAAAGTGCCATTTTGCGACGCATTTGTATTTACGTCACTTTGAGAAATCGACCGAGCGCTTTCTAAATGAAAAGCTCGCTCTGTGTGTCCTCTCTTTATTTCCTGTCTCTTCCGCCTTTCGGCAAACACTTTGGGAAAACCTTCGTACGAGAGCGAATTTCAAAGAATAATGAGACAATGATTGATTTGAATAAGAAAGAGAACTTAAGGAAAGTTGCCGAGATGTGATCTCTCATCTTGTTAAAAGAAAATCGCGACTTATTATCAAATTAATATAACACTCTCCTTTGTCTTGATTGCGTCTCTAAAAAAATTTAATGTTGGAAAAAAAATTGAAAAAATAAGAAACTCGAATGATTGTTTCTGACGATTGATAATAACGAGCGAAGAGTCAAATTCAATTTTCAGCGCCGTAAAGCAATTTCAACATTCGCGAATGAAGATGCGGGCACGTGGTGTGCTTTCGAAGAGGAAAATTAAAATGGATGAGACATCGTCTCGAAAGAGAGAGAGAGAGAGAGAGAGAGAGAGATCGGATAATGTGGACATCTCTCTCTTCTCGAGTGCTATTTTTAGGAAATGCCAAGAATATAGAAGTTAAGACATTCCTTTTGACGTACTGTTGTTTACAGTTGATCGGATACACGTCAAATCGAGTTTCGCGCTGTCTGTTATCGCTCGCTCGTTTCAAAAGAACACGACGTTTCTTTGCTCTCACAGTAAAACTCATTACAATATTTTTCTCATTCCTCCTATATACGTAAGTAAGGATATTCAGAGAATTTTTTATTTTGTTTATTTGATTTTTGCAAGATATTTTTACACAATACGCTATCATTTATTAAAATATAAAAATGTAAGTTTTTTTTCATGTAATAAATAACTCACAACTTTTTATGTTAATGTTATTGATCTATCTGACAATAATCCATTGAAATACATAAATCTGTTGCCGAGAAATACAATTAGGAAAAAACTGCAATTTTTAAATTTATAAAATAATAAGAATAAATATAGAATTTAGGAAGCATTTTTTCCTCTCTCTTTCTCTCTTTCTCCGTCTCTCTCTCTCTTCTACACATATGTACACGCATATTTATTTCTGTACATGATAAATTTACAACAAGCATAAACAAGAATATTGGTTTTTTACTGCACAAAGTAGAACACCGATTTGCGACGAGAATTACAATGTTCGCGAACTCGATTTTATCCGGGTATTATGTCGCATTGTTATTTTGATGGGTCGGATTACTGTTGGTGAACAATGCAGTCCGCGTGTGTGATGTATATTTTATGCACGTTATATAAGCTTGAGATATTTTTATAGAAATGGATGAATAATGTTATTTGGATAGAAGTAACGTGTACGTGAATGATAAATCAGTAATATAAAGAAATAATTAATTAATCGCACATTAATTATACATTAAAGCAATAGAGAAAATAAACGCATAATATTCTTGTCATCAAAAATCGGTTAATTACTAAAAAAAATATGATTCACGCTGCAATTCTCTATGCGATTATTTAAATCAGAAATTAAAGTTGCATCTTGCTAGATTCAAATGATTGTTCGATCTCGCGCGTTCGTGATCGTGACTTAAATGTATTCAGCGAACAATATATTAATATTAATGAAGGATACGGCTAATTGGCTGCACATTAAATATTACAAAGAGAACGGATTATTAAAGCGCAACCTTTAGAATTCGGACCCTATTACTTCCAATTGATACACATCCCGAAGTTTCATTAAATTTCATTATACCTCTATATATTGCGTTCTATTCAGTTTACGAACTATTAATATCATTTAAGCGTAATAACTTGGATATTGCACGGCCATTCGCAGCCTTTCATAAATTGTGAGACAAGTTATGGATGCGTTTGTGCGCTGTAGGTAGCAGACGTTGCAGGAAACATGTATAGGGTTGTAATTCCTGCGAATATGACATTCTTTTTTTTTTTTTTTTCACTAAAAAACAAAAAAGGCAATCGGCCCCGATCGGTCATCGGACTGCTATTCATCAATATTTCTCAAAAAAAAAAAAGAAGAAAATCCGATGTGTGTACACTTTCATAGTAAAATATAAATAATTTCTATCGATTTATTGACTGCAGTAAAAAACAAAAAACTTTTGATCGGTTATATTTTCGTGATATACATTGAAACACGTGTGTATGTGTGTAAACTTTGTTCCAGATAATAGTCTATATAAAAATGATTGTTTGAATATAAGTTTTTCTTATTCAGATCAACGATTGTAAGATAATTGTAAATGTCACGTACGAAACCGATGATTTGACAGCTTGTTACTTCGACAACCGCTCTCTCTTTCTCTCTCTGGACGCAGAGATTTCACGAATTATTAAATTTAATTTATTTATAAGCATTTACAATGACAATATCAGCTAATCGCATTATTACCGGAGAATTGTACGTAATTACCTACTTAATAATTCACACGATAGACGGAAGGGAATTCGACGATTTCCGCGGCGCAATTTCCAGCTCGTTCGGGACTGAAGATTCACGATGAAATTAAATGTCAAACATTAATTAGAGAGGCTCGAAGTCACATAACAATTAAGTGGCAAATATCAACAGCTTTGGTCTTTGCAATATGTTTGTTTCCCGTTCTAACGCGTTATATTTGAGTTTATCAATTACATTGTAATTGTTACAACAAAGTTAGATGCTCGTGATTAATTCGCTTATTAATGCGTTATTGCGCAAATATTCCTGATCAAAGAAAACCTCGCTCTGCACAAATTTTGTAATATAATACGTATCCGTTGTAGTATACACGAATTTATATACTGAGTTATATATATATGTATATATATACAGAGTGTCTCACCTAACTTGAGCATTCTAAATATCTCGCTCATTTTTTATGATAAGAGGATGCCGAAAAGGGTCTTATTTAGTTCGAAGAGACAAATACTGTAATAAACAAGAACTTTTTGGATTTGTCTTGATCCTTGCCTATCATATCGCGAGGATAAAAATATGTACTTTCAGATAAAAAAAATGACAGTGACCTTGAAAAAAATTTCCTGTTTATTACAGTATTTGTCTCCTCGAACTGAATAATGACCTCTCCGACATTCTCCTATCATAAAAAATAAACGAGATATTTAGGATGCTCAAGTTAGGTGGGACACCCTGTATATATGTGTGTGTATATATATATACATATATATATATTATTGGATTTATGTGATTATGATTTATTATTATATCTAGTACACTTATAAATCAAACGCACGTACGCATTATTGTTCTGTATTTCTCTATAAATTGTTTTATAATAATTTTACGTCAGTATGCCATTAAAGAGCTATTAATTATTAGATTGGGATCGGCAATGTGAATATCCCATTTAAATATTGTTTCCCAATGCTCGCGATGATTTTACAAGCATTTACAAGTACGCTTTTTTTCTTTTTTCCCTTCACACGTATGACTTTTTTATGCAATGCAGAATTTAGACAATACTGAAAAGAGTAAAATTTTATTTAAAACGTAATATCGATTACATCGATTGTTTTACGACGATTCACATTTCCAATTTCATGTTTATGAAAACACATGAATTGTTATTTAAGAATATTCTCACACGATCTCTCTCTCTCTCTCTCTCTCTCTCTCTCTCTCTTTCTCTCTCTTGCTTTTCCTCTTTCCTATTATATGTTTCTTGTTTACCAAAGCTTGGCTACAACTTTGAAGATATTATGTAGATAGCAAGAGAAACTTGCGCGATAGTTAAAGGGAAAGGTTGCATCTTTCCAAAGATAAGGTATATTGTGCTTACAGTTGATGAGAACAGGCACTCGTTGACGGGCCAATGAGAACGCCTCCTTTATATGCGTGTAGCGAACTCGGTAAATTAGCTATCCGGACGAGAATGCAGATTGTAGATGCAATGTATACAGATAGAGAGACGTCGGTCGAAGTTCCGGTTATGCTTATACTTACAGCTATTCGTGTTGCACGTGCGTCGTCTAATTACCTATGCATCAAATCGGGCAAGAGCGTTCGCGATTTTGTGTATATGCGGTTGCGGCAGCTGTGCGCCGAGAGGACGTGTCTCACAGGAAATCGCAGACCGCCAGGTCGGTGCGATCGGGTGGCGCGCGATTGTAATTTTCACCTCCACGTTACAATTATGTTTCCCACTCGTGTTACATGCCGACGCGATTATATGCGCGCGTTCCTCGCGTATATATGTGCCTCTCTCTCTTTCTCTCTCTCTCTCTCTCTCTCTCTCTCTCTCTCTCTCTCTCTCTCTCTCTCTCTCTCTCTCTTGTGCGCGCTCGCGTATGAATACCTTGGGTTATTAACCGAGGCCGGAATATTAATCCTGGTTAGCGGCACCAAGTGCCGCGATAATGGTGACACTTGTGCCGTGGTCACGGCGAATTTATGTCGAGCGGTCGAGTCTCACGTCGCGGCTTATTCCGAATATGAATCGGAGTCGATGAATCGCGTTCGCGTGCGCGGCTAATTGAAGTTTATTTCCCAGCCGTTCGCGCTCGGTTTTCGACAACAATGGGACTCGAACGACAAGTATTGTTGCAATAATTTGGAGCCTATGGATCGAAAAATACAGCAGGATTCTGCGTGTCGTATATGTCGTATATGTCAATTTAATATTTTCGCGCAACGATGACACGCGCGTATTACGATCGCGATGCGCGATATTTTACAAATTCGCTGATTGTTCTCTGTGACAAGTGCGCTCTCTGATAAGCCAACATTATTTTACATACGTGCACACACACATATATATATATACATAATTGAAATAGATACAACACACACGAAGAGAGAGAGAGAGAGAGTTGGAAAATATATATCTTGCGAAATAGTTTGTTGATTTACGAAATTTCGAAGAGCACTTTCTTGATTATATCAAATTCAACGCGTGTATTCGAAAATTTAACTTGGTATATTGGTATAAGATAAATTTATCCAACCTAAACGTCAGCAGTCGAAAGTTCTATAAAAGAAAGTTATTTCGTACTCCTGAAATATATTATTAACAACCGAGGAGAGGAGAGCAGACATGCTCGTGTCAAGCTCTTAGAGACTGTGAGAAAGTTCTCTCTCGTAACATTTTCAAGAAGTTATATGCTGCTGATATATGCTAGTCGGCTATATTTCTATAAAAATTTCATCGGAACCTCCGCCATACATCACGCGGCATGTGCGCCTATATTTCCCCCGTACTGGAAAGAGAATGATTTCTTGCCGCCACACCGCAACAGTTTCATAAACCATATAACATATCTCACAAAAGAAATATATTCATAGTAAATTTAACAGATAGTCGGTAAATAATACCGGCACGTATAAAAATTCAAAAGGATTTTAAATAGGAATATTTTGTATGAAAATATTTTTGATGAAAATAAACATTAAAAAAAAAAAAACTGCGTCTATCTGCTTCGTCAAAAAGCACTGGTGAATATATCGATATATACATATATATATATATATATATGGTATATACCACAATATGTATATGTACGTGTACACCCACGTGAATTCTAGCTCGCGTGAATTCTAGTTCGGAGATACGTTCACTCTCTGCTTATCAAACGTTATTCAGAAAAAATCGCCATGTTATCGACTGATAAACGTTTTGCACTCTAAATCATAGTCCGTTCGATTTAGCGAACTCGACAAGTTTTCAAACGAGCACTCTGCGTAACAAGAATACCACTCGATTTTCGTCCGTCGAGTTTTCATAACTGCACTGTGCCGGTTGAACTAACTCTCTCTCTCTCTCTCTCTTCTCTCTCCTCCTCTTTCGCAACGAGATATGTACTCTATTCGATATCGAGCGTACGTCAATTCAGATACAGACGCACGCGCGACAATGCACGCTCGAATGATCAGAGTTCCAAATATCCGCGGGGACAAAGGCGAAATGAAGACAACGAGAGGCGATCGAGTGGATACGCTCGAGCGGAGATTCGACGTCGTTACGCCATTGCGTGAGTAGAATATATTGATTTATCACGGCCCCCCCAATCCACCCCAATCACACCGTCGTCGTCTCGTCGCCGCCAACGTCGCCTCTCCCTGCGAATTTCTCTCTCGCTCTCTCACTCTCTCGTTCTTCCCGCCTCGTCACTTCCAACGCGCGCGTTCTCTAACTCCTGTCTTCGATTGTGGAAACCGTCGTTTTCCCGTTTGCGCGCGCGGAGTTGTACTTCAACTCCGACTTCACCTCTATCGGCGTTCCGTTCGCGCGCGACATCCGCGCGGGGCATTATTGTCCCCGGTATTGACGATGTCGCCCTTGTTATGCCCGGACTCTCTCCGCGCGCATCGATCTGCGCGCGGGATATATCCACATCATCCGTGGCCTGTCGATGATATTATGTCGCGTTGACGAGCTCTACCGGAACTTCTTCCCACTTCGTCGTCGTCGAAAGATATATATTCGGTGACCACACGCGATATGTATCTATCCGTCCGCAACATATATTGTATTATACCTGATGGCGCGACGATATGTGAAATTGTGTATCTCGTGCTATTGTGTATCTCGCCTATGGCTTCGTTCACTATTATCGTAACCGTCTGTCGTTACATTTTCGACGGAGTTTCAAATCGCGAATACACACAAATAGCGCGATTAAAATACTCGAAGTCTCGTTTTCTCGCGCGCGCGTAAATGTTTTTCTTCTTTCGAGATTACATTTCAAATGCATCGCCCGCAATATATGTGTCAACATTCGAGTATTCTCAACAAAGCCGGTTGGTTTTTTATTTCCGTGTACCATGAGGAAAAACGTCGATTTTTCCACACGGAGGAAATCGTAGAAAAAACTACCCGTGTCTCGTAGGTATTGATGCAACCATCCCCCTTGCGCGTCGACATTGCGTCATCACTACACAGTCACTACTACCACTGTCGAGCGTTATCGCGAGAATTCTATTCAGACGGCAGGAACCCTCCAAGCATCGAGCATCTAAACATTCCGCGGGTGTAATCGAGTCGGTGCAAATGCATCCTCCCAACGTTAGAAGGGCTCGGTTTCAACGGAAAATCGGAAATTCGCGAGGCACCGCGTATTTTCATTTATAACTCGCATATTTCTGCGCAATACGGGTTCAGAAAGAGGGTCACGTCCCGTGGACTTCAGAGCCTATTGAAGCGAATTCGCTATTATTTTCTCGGAAAGTTTGTCTTCTCGCCTCTCGTATTCGATGATTAATCGTTTAGTGAGGATGAGCTTAATTCATCAGAACGCCACGTCAGAACCGCGCCGCATCGCGCGGAGTGAAAGAGAGTAATTAAAAAGTACTGCATTGGGAGGATGAAATAGCAATTTGGATACGTTCTCGCGGAAAAAAAGCGAATACGAACACATGAAAAATGTACAGCCCTAACGATCTCCGGTCTTCCTTAACTTCGGTAATAATAGCCAGAAAGGGAGAGAAAGAATATAAGAACACACTCTCTCTCTCTTAATGTCTCGGTGGAAAAGGTACGAACAAGAAAAAGTCAATATCATTTGCATCAAAGGGTTTTGTAATGATTCCCCTGGTTCTTTATTACGCGCTCAACGCCCGTTTCGCGTAAGTAAGACGAATGAGTATTAATGAGGAACAATTCGTCGTGATTTGCACATCGTCCCGAAGCGCGGAGGCGGGCGCGGGAGATAGACAATGGGGGCATCAGCATGCGAGATACCCACCGCGACCCCTTTAAATCTAAGTTGGACCGAGATCACGTACGGGGGGAGAGAGCTTGTGTGAGAAGAGGATAGGCGACCAGGGGCGAATGGTACGCCAACGCGTAAACAATGCGTAACACAGCGGGATTCGTGAGTTATTCACGGACCATGCGTCCCATTTTTATGAGCCGAGCGCGCGTCGGACTGCGCTAGGCAAACAGAGAAGAAAAATGCACTGAAAAGAATGTTCCGCGACGGGCATTCAGAAAGTTGCGACCTCAGTAAAGGGAGACACATACGAAGATGAAACTTGGAAACATTGTTCGCGTAACATCATGATTCCCGCTTGACACAGTAATTCCCGTTAGAGCGACTAATAATTCGACTCTGTACATATTACGCGCGCGTCGCGTACATTTCGCTCTTAGGCTGATGAGTTTTGAAAAATTACAAACTGGTATAAAAAAAAAAAAAGTGCAAGAAGCGTGAAGATACACCTACTCCGTTAAAAATATATTTCTTTTTTTTTTTCTCTCTCTCCCTCCTTCTCTCTCTCTCTCTAACAAAGTCTTTATTTTTTTTTCACAGCAAGAGCACTAAAATAAAATACCTAAAAGCTAAAAAGTCTCATAAAATCTACATCTTATAATAGTTCCGATCCTCTTCGCGTGACTAACGATTGGAAATATCGATTCTGACGGGAAAAAAGCGGTTTCGTTTGCGATCATCAGCACGTACACAGAAGCCGAGAGGCTAAACCGTATCGATATGCTGATGAGGATTTAGTTCCACGTCACGCTCCCGTGACGATATACCCGTGAACGTAAAGGGAGAAACGATCCATCCAGAAAGGAGAATGCTCCCTGCCTCTCGGTGCCCGAGATGCATTCTGGTGACGGGGTCTCTCTTGTATCCTCGCCCTTCTTCATTTGCTCTCCGATTTACTTGCCCTTCCCTACAACGACGACACTTCGCGAGTCGCGTCGCGATCCATCGCGCTGGAAAATTATTCCACAGAGGGGAGTGGAAGTGGTAGCCACCATCCCCCCGCCGTTTCTTTGGAGCTTCGACGCCTCGAGATTTCACGGCACCAATTGTGCGATCCCGAGACTCTCAACAGACGTGTAATAGACGCGACTGACGTCACCGTCGATAATTTAGAAATTTCCGTTCAAGCCGAGGCACTGACCCGAAAAATCGCGAGACAGTGGCTTTCAAGTGTTTAACTGAGAGTCTAAAATTATCGGGGCGCGCACTGTTCCGTTCGCGCACATATCGATCTCACCTCGCATACGGGAGAGAACGCGCGTTTCATAATACAAAATATGCTAAACTGTAAGAACAAGACGAACGCGCACTTTATTGCGCATTTTACTTATAAAATGTTTAGAGATGCCTTTCAATTCGCCGGCTGAATTGTGGGAGAGAAGAAGAATGTAAGTGGAAACTGCGCGATCTCTATTTCACAGAAGTGCATTAGTAGTTCAGCTGTGACGAGCTATTTCATTCACATCGCCGATGCTTTCGTGATCTGTAACAAATCTGAAAGCGAGACTTTTCTTCCAGGAAAATGTGTTTTGTACATTTTCAGTCTTACAGATCTCTTCTGTTCGTGACGAGTCTTATTATAGAATCTTATTTTAAACTGTGCAACAGTTCTATAATAACACTCAGATTCAGATTCTATAATAAGACTCTCGTGTAAAATTAAGTGCAATGTTTAGAAATTAGATGTATTTGCAATAACAGCATCTGACGTATAAGGCGATGGAGAAATCTATGTCGTTTTGCACAAAAAAAATGGACGGGACTTGATTATATTTACATCTGCACGCGCGCTTATTCTGATATTGGCTTGTGGTTTTTCATGCTTGAAATTTCCGTTTCACGAGGCCGTATATACGGTTACGGGAAATACTTATCGAAGGAATATTTCCTGTAACCCGCTCGGGCGCAATAAAAAATGTATCGATTCATAAATTCAATCGGTTGCGTTCTCCATGTGCGCGCAACGTCGTAAAAAGTCTTATCCATAAAAAATGTCGTCTAAAACTTTACGTTCGTATAATACTGCAAAAGCGTTATATGGGGCGTATAAAGATCACGAAAATGCTCGTGTATATTTCATTTGTGTACTTCAGTAGAAAACTTTTTTTTCTTTTTTTTTTTTTTTAAGATGCTACACACACCATAAAAGCGCGTGTGTATATTTACGTGGAATTAAATAAAAATAAAAACGAACAGATTTAAAATAAGTTCAATATTCTGTGAATTGTAAAATACACGTAAAACGATAAAATTTTCGAGTGTGAACATATAACTCGCACGTGTACAACACACTTTTTCACGTACACATATCTCCGTTAAAAAAACAATGCGTCATCATTACAATTTTACATATTGAAGCGCTTTTGTTTTTTTTTTTTTATTAAATCATTAATTTCTCGCGGTGAGAAATGAAGATTGATGAAAGGTTGAAAATGACGAATGTTTCAACAATTGTACAATAATGTTTTATCTTCGCGTTCGGAGAAAACAGGATTTTTTAAATAAATATATTTTATCAAATTGCGTCGATTAAAAACAAATCACTTGATGTTAAAAGATTGAAACAAAAAGAAGTGTATTTATTTGAAAGATAAATGATAAAACTTGACGTTGTAAAAAAATTCATGTTTCTCGATAAAAACGTTGCGAACGTTAATAATTTCGTAAAGCGTAGTCAAGAGAATCTTCTTCTCGCACAGCGAGACTATAACGAGCTTTCGAAACTGAAAACAAAACTGACGGGCGCAATCTCTGCGCTCACAGAGGATTCATTACGATCGACTTATTGAAAACATAAAGCTTTAGTTTTCATCCGTAAGACAGACAGACAGACAAGCTTCCATTTACTTTCGCCTTGTTCTCGTCTTTCGGTGAAAAACGTCTTGACCCGCGCTTCGATCATGTGCCCGTTCACTTTATTGCCAATCAGAGACTACGGAGAATAATGGTGCTCGTCAACTCGCGAACGAAACGAAGTGGAAATTCCGGCGCCGCCCCGGAAGCGATTTCTATATATATATATATATATATACACACACACCTTTCTTCTTTTTCTTTCTTACGGCTCGTTGAGAAAAACGATATAAACGTATCCGGTGTGTATAAAACTCGCTTTTGATTAACAGGCGATACAGTAAATCTTCGACACTGTGTACAGAATGTATACAGATACGCTGGATATGTTGTTTTTGATATTTTTCTGACAGATGAGATAACAAATATTCTGTTTTATACATGAAAGTAAGAATAACAAGAAAAGAAAATGTTTGACGGCGCGTTTGTTGCGACGTTTCCGTTTGTTCTCGACAGACGAAAAACAAGTGTACGCCATTATTGTTCGTGACGTACGCGCGAAATGTTTGATGTTTATTGATTAGCTGTCGTTTTATAAAGCGCATTATGTGTACGATAAAAATGTTACTCCCGTCTACTCTTATCTCTCTGGTTTTTTACGCGGTATATATTGCCACGCGTAAAATTGCAAAATATAAACGCGTAGCGCGTAAAAGAAAAACAAAAATATTTTTCTGTGTATATATAGTTATTGTACTACGCATAACACGTTTTCCAATAGTATTTTAGATATATGGGCGGGATTACCTTGCGCGCGCGGAAACGCTCACATCGTCTTGCGCGATTTCAATTTTCCGCTCGACCCGCGGTGGTACACGCTCTCGCGATTTTCCCTCGCAACAGCGCGCCGATCGTTACGCGCCACCGCACAAAGAGAGATCCGTGCGCCGCCATTTCGCTCGCGGTCCCTTATTTCCCTTTTTATTTCCCCACAAGAACCGCGCGTATATCCGCATGTTCGATTGAGCTGCAAGAGCGGAAACAACAATGACTCAACCCCTTGGCACGGCAGCCCCTGATGTAGTACCCACACCCGCGCTCTATGTACGTATACATATCGTCATCCCACCAACCTCATTCGCCTACGGTGAACTTAATTAATGCCCTTTTATCTCTCGTCCCGGTGACCGCAAACTTTATGCTCGCCCGATGGCGGTCGCTTTAATTCACAACACACCGCGTCGGTGACGCACGCGTCCCGGAATAATTCATAATACTCAACTAAACTCCCGGAGAGGCCCGGGAAAACGGCCATTTATACGTCGACCGTTGCCTTGGAGACCAACTGGTCAGGAAGAAGTTCGCGTCTATTATTTGCTCGGAAAGACACCGCTTCCTTCGGAACACATAGGTGTTTCCGTCCCGGAAAAGTTCGTTCTCGAATCCTCTCCGCGGATTCGAATCGCGAGACTGCAGCGGATGCAGCGGCGAAAAAAAGAAAGATTGCAATTACAAACATCCGCGCGCGCGCGCGAACGGCAGTTATACTTGCCTCTGCTGCAATCGACGCCGGAATTTAACGACCGGGTAAACGAGTATTTGTAGCGCACCGCGATTTTCACCGCACATTCCCGGTGTACGTTCGATCGAGCGGAGAGCTATTTTCGCAAAGGGGATAGCGAAAAAAAAAAAAAAGAAAAAAAAAAGAAAAAAGAAAAATTACGGGAACTTCATTCCGATCGCGCGCGCTCCCGCGTAATTAAAAGGATGAGTGTCGGAAGTTTTCCCTGCAGTTCGCAGAATTTTAAATGTAACGGAAAGAAAATCCATGCTTAAATTTTCTCTCTCTTTCTCTCTCTCGAAGCGTCTCTTTGTTTTCTTATCGCCGAGGTACATAAATCGTTCTTGTATAATGACACACGTCCGTTTTGGATGAGATATTTCGGACGACCTGTACTAGAGAATCTCGAGAGTCCCTGTAATTTCATAAAACTGCAGTACGTCAAATTACTGTCCGAGTAACTCGCCGTAGACGAAGAAGAATTCTCGCGTGTAACAACGTTATCCGCCGTGTTGCGGTCGAAAATTTTCTGTCTTCTCCGCGCGAACGAGTAACAAACTTGTTGTTGTGGATGCGATAATTTGATGTGATTGCGTTTCGAGGATAATACGATTTGGGTACGTGTAAAATTACGTTGTTACACAACGGACATTGATAGCAAAGGGTGTTCAAAAAATTTTTCGTACGTAATGAAAAAAATATCGTTTCGCAGGAAATTAAAATTGCAAAGAAGAGACGATTATATTCTCTAAAGTGTGCGAACATTCGCTTTAAAGAACGAAAATACTGTCGCATATGATATCAACGAGTGGCAGTATTTTCATTCTATCGTTTTGAGTAAATTTTCACTCCTCCGGAAGTGTATGTTCTTCAAGAAATTTAGAGAGTGTAAAATCTAACGCGGCATCATCCAAAATAAGATACAATACAGATTGCGGATAACGAAAATTCTACGTGCTTGCAAATTGCTCCGTAAAACCACACTATTATGATATCGCAGCCTCTGTGTGTCGTGCAACTTGTATGCAAACTAAATTGCGTAAGATAACAATGCAAACATAATACACATATTACAATGCAATATTCTAAATTGTTATCATTGAATTATATGGTCGACAATGTCGCGAATGAACCACATACTTTTTTTTTCTTATCGCAGTCTGTAACTTAAAAATTAGGGCAAAGATAATTTCTTGTCGCGACTTCAGATCTTTCTCGAATTAAAAGAAATTACGGAGAATTGCGGTAATTAACCGCAAGACGGATAATAAACGCTTCGGTGCAGCGCTGGTACAAGATGCACTTTATCATTAGACCGATACATCAAGTTTGACCTGTTCAAACTTGGACAGTTCTCTCATTTACCAAGAACGAGTGCTTCTCTGCCATCTGGGACCGAAAACTCGTCGCGCGCGCGCACACACATACGCGAGAAGTTTAAAATGCATCATGAAAACGTCGGACATCTTTCGGGAATGACTGTCCCGCGGGATTGTTGTTTTATTCGGCGCTCGGCCCCGCTCGTGAAAGTTACATTTCAATTCGAATAGCGGAGGACGGGCGGGGCGCGTCAAGTGAGAATCCGAAGACGTTCTGTCGTGCGCGGGGTATTCGTCAACGTGCTCGGAATCGCGAACGAGCGTTCAATCTTATTTGTGAGGGTTTATCTCCATAAATCCCCGTTAGATTTAAACGTGCCAGAAAGCTCATGTGTGTGAAAAGGAGTGTGTGCGCGCAAAGAAAAACAGTATGTACACACAACACAGTTGAGCGAACAGACAAGGAGGGAGAGGAAAAGAGAGAGAGTGTGTGTGTGTGTGTGTGTGCCAAACGAAATTTCCATTCGTTCCGAAATTGACTGGGGAACGAACGGAGAAGAAATCTGCACGAAACACGAGTAGTAAGACGCCAGGCAGAGGATGTGTACAGGAAATACCGCGCATATAGGAAACAAAATTTTCCGCTACGAGATAGGAAGCTACGAGTGGAACCTTATGGTTTCGTAGTCCGTGTATATCAACCGTATTCCTCCCGGATTATGTAATCGAGAAAAACAAGTTTATATTCCCGATCACAGGAGCTGCCCCGACGTGAGAAAACGACGATGCAGGTACATATCTATACTCAAAATCTTATCACGATCGATTTGTTTTGTATCGAAAGAATGTGTTCTCATTTCGAGAATTTGGTCGCACAAAAATAATTTTCTTAATTTTCGGGAAACCGAAACACAGAAAAAAAAAGACTATGTCTCGTAATTTGCTCGAAATATTTTCGCACGCGTTTTACGGCAGGTTATCTTAGTCCTTAAGAAGTAAAACCAAAATAATTAAATGATGGCGATTATAATTATTTCAAAGTAGGTGACAGACACGATTCTATTTATCTGTATTGTACATACCGATATATATATATATATGCATGGAATTTAACGTAAACGTACGAATGCGTTGTAATACATGACGAGTCGTCCATTGCCTTAGTTTGGAATATATCACGCGGCCAAGTTTCTTGAAGAACGGCGCAATCAATTCGCATCCCGCTTGCAAAATACATCGCATATATATACATATATATATATATGTATATATATATATATATATATATTGCGTTAGTTTGTAAACTTCCGTGAGCTGCCGTTCGATAGGAAATCGCCTGCGCGATCCAGTTGTCGGATTATGTTTCCAATTAACTGTAACTCTCCGTCGCGTGACTTCATCCGGCTGATTCAAGTCCAAGTAAAGCAAATATTTAAGCGCAGACACCGTTTGAAACGATATTAATGTTAATGCGAGTAGAATACGCCTCTTTCGAAATCTAATTGTGAATGTTAAAAGGATCGCGTTTCTATTATATATATATGGCATTTACTTCGGCCGTGTACCGCCGTCGTCTTGATTTCTCTCTTTGAGTTATTAGCGCAACATAACGAAATTACATTTCTAGTACATTTTGCCACTGTCGTGTTACCCGCGAGAGCAACAGCGACACTAAGCGAAGCTTTTACTTATGTAAATTAAAGTATTCTTAACCGACTGAGTGCTATTCCCGAGAAAAGCTCTTTCTCTCGCTCTCTCTCTCTCTCTCTCTTTTTTTCTCTGAATAAGTATTCTGCAAGAGAGTGTTTTGTTTCACCCAGTGATAACGTTTCCTTCTCTCAGCAACAATCGTGAGAGACTTCACACTCGCCAAGTTTTTCACCTGTCCGTCGATAAAAAACACGGTTAGAAAAACTACTTTCGGAAAGATATAAAAACAAAAGTTTAGTAACCAAGATCGGTTATACACATATGTTGAAGTACTCTTATTGCGGCAGATGCGGAGAAAGATGTTAGTTTTATGAGATGATCTCTCACAAATGATAATAATTTCAAGTTACCCGAAACTTTCCGGTCGGATCTGACTATATAGTTCTTGAATAATGGCGCTGTCTTCAGAAGAACTGGTAAACACTTTGTAAGACATTTACTACATTCAAGAGAGCGATTTTAATTAACTAAGATAAGAGAGAGAGAGAAAGAAAGCGACAGAGAAATAGAGAGAGAGAGAGAGAAAGAGAGAGAGAGAGATTTAGAATGCATCTATCCTGTTTACATAAGAACATCAATATGCTTACACATTTCCCTCTTGAGCGCTCCCTTTCCAAGCCTCTGTGGCCATTTAATCTTCAATATTACGTCTTTGCCCACAGAGTTGTCAGATTAAAGCGGACATCTTCTTTCGCATTTCTTACACGAGGTCTATCTTCGGATGCGTTTCGAATTCCGTGAATAGCGGCTCGCGTTATCGAGCGCGACATCGTTTTTATTATTAGTATTCCGCGCGATCGCGCCTCATATCTCGTCATTTCGCGCGAGTTCTCCAGCGCGAATATATATATATAAATCTTTCTTTTTTAGATAAGAGGCGAAACTATAACGTTATAAATTGTCGCGAGAAATCGGCGCCGAATTCTCGCCACGTATTTTATTTCGGGATATTAACTCCGTATTAACCCATTGTACAATGCATCGCGCGGATAAATTTTTAAAACATTTCCCACGCCTCTCTCTCTCTCTCTCTCTCTCTAATGGAGAATTTTAAGTTTCCATACGCGGGTTTTTATGGCTCCGTCGCTTTCCTCGTGTACGCCTTCACGTGCGAGGTTTTCTCATCGAGAAATAACGCTCGGCTTCTCATCTTTCACGGCTCTTGCTACACACCAGCTCTCGTTTCTAATGTGAAAAATCGTGGCTTTCGAGTGACGGAGCTTTTTCGGTAAGTGGCAAAGAGGCAACTATTTGGGTTGATTGTAAGCTCTCCCATAAATCTCTCTCTTCGCGAAGAAGAACAAAAGCAATCAAGGTACTCGCTTGTACGCGGGTTTACGTAATACGTGTGTTTGCGCAAAGTTTGATAATATCCTTGAAATAAGAGAAAAAAATAATAAGCAGTGTTTGGTTGTTTTTTTTTTTTTTTTTTTTTTTTTTTTTTTTTTTTTTTTTTTTTTGTTTTGTTTTTAATTTTACCGAGTTGTGGACAAGTTTGTGTTGCGTTATTATTTGCATATTATGCGGCGTTACAAACTTTGCCTCCCCGACACACACGCGTGTAATACACATAGCTATGCATATCGCGCGAATACTACCGGGATGCAAAATATGTACACAACTATGAAACACCTTACCGCATATTATTTTGTGTGTAAACACGCCGCATACTGCGTATCTCAGAATTTTGTTTAATTAGCGGTTTCTCATGGTAGTTTCGCATAAACGTCGTTAATGACTAGTATCTGCATAAATGCGCACAATGCGATTTTCGGAACGATGCTTCGATACGAAATAAATATCGTGTTAATTTCATTAAAAAATTTTCACCTCACGCGCAAAGCGCGTGTAAACCACGAAATGAGCGACGCCAAAACCGAACAACACAGACACGCGCGTTTTCGGATTTCGCCAACTTCATTATTGGCTCTCGTTTATTTATTGCGCAGTTTCCGATATTGTCGAGTAAATCGCCATATAACCGGTGCGACTGCAACGTTCTGGGCATCGCCATTTCCTCTCTCGGCGCTGATAAAACCGATAAGCGAGATCATTTGAGGTAACAATAAAACCAAACGCGACTGTTACCACAGTCAATCCGCGCATCCGGAGAAGAGAAAATCGAGACTATGTGTGTGTAAGTATGCAACGTCGACAGGATGCCTGCGGCATACGGAGTCTCCCATCATAAGATGAAGAGCGACAGGATGATGAGATCGGGACACCGGAACTGATCAGTCCTGCGTGTGATAGCCTCTCACCCGATTGCATTCTAATCGAGGCGGCTCGTTTAGTAGTGGCACCGCGCCGGTGCGTCGAATTGCGGCATGTCGAAATTTGCGCTCCCATACCATCGGCGAGTCAAACCGATCGCATTGTTAGCGCGTTTGATTTCTTTGTTAAAGAGCGCAAATTAATTAACGCCACTTTTATCACTTGTATACATTCTCGCTATAATTATCGATTATCAGATATCTTTTTCTTTGTTTTTCTTTTTCTCAATTGAGATTACTAAAATTATTGCACGAGATGCGTATTTTGCTCGCTCGCTTATTTAACTCGGCGTGCAAGTTTTTTTAATCTCAAACTCTCGTCAAAACGGAAATTTAAACTAAAAAAAAAAATTAAAAAAAAAAAAACGAAATATTATTGTAACAGTTTTGTAAATACCCGTATATTCGAGAGGTGCTTTTGTAAGTATCGTATTCGAGATCGGAAAATTAAGAAAGTTTAATAGCAACGTTATCCACTCCCAACAGCGGATATACCATCAAGAAAAAATCCTGATTACCCAACCTGGTGTACGTACAGAGAGCCGTTTTCCGTGAGCGGACGGCAAATGGCAGGGATTACACTCTTAAAACTTTCACGCGAGAGAGCGGCTCCCCGGTTTTATATCGATTGCGTTAGGACAACGGTCGCTATCCATCGCGTTTATCCGAAAGCTCGCCGGATCGCTTTCAAACACGGATTCGGCCGTTGGTTTTCTATAAAACGCCAATAAGGTGAAGAAACGTCGGCAAGAACACACGGAGAGAAAGAAAGAAAGAGAAAGAGAGAAGCGTAGAATATTTTGTCCTCTATAATTCACAATGTCACCCGGCACGCGATACCCTCGTCGATAGGATTTCGGAAAATAAAAATCAAGACCCTTACGCCCCTTCTGCTTAGCGATGAAAGAGCTGACGCGAACGAGATCCTTATAGATCTCGAGGAATAGGATAAATAATCTCTGTTCTCGATCGCGCGGGCCATTCCGTTTATGAAACCACTTGAACGGAAACGTTTTCCGTTGTGAAACGATAGCTTTCGGTTAGTTTCAACACTTTCGCGCTCTCGTTTCCTCTGTTCTTCAAACACACAGCTCCACGGTACTCCGCGATTCTCCTTTCTTCATGACGCGCTTTGTCGCCGAATTTAACGCCTCTCGTCGAGCGCTTTTACGAGCGTCAAGATTTCGCGAGGGATTTCTTTTTGCGCGCGCGCGCGCGCGCGGGAAAAAACGCAACGGTCAGCATTTCGATTTCATTGTTATCGGTATTTTTTTTTTTTTTTTTTTTTTTAAGAGAAAACGTATCGCGTTTGTGCCATATACAAGCTCGCAAAAGCGATCGCTTTTTTCCGCAATGCGCAAGTTGGCGAAGTCCGATTACTCTCGCGATGTGTTTTCTTTTTTTTTTCTCGCGAGAGAAAAGTTTCAAAGATGCTTGAACAATAGCGCGTATAAACGGACGATCATTATTCGGCGATCGTTATTCACGCTACGACGACTCGAGAATCGATGAAAGATAAATATACAGAATAGGGGAGCCCCCTCCGATCGGCTTCTCGTTCTCATATATTGTAAATTTGACCTTCCCGAGTACGTTTCTAAAAGTTTTAGCCGTCGCTCATTGTTTATAAAAAAGTTTCATAAATAAATTTTTTTTTCCCGACAACATGTACATTTTTTGTGTGTTGAAAGCATGTAGGCAGGGGGGGCTGCGACAGAATCGCATTACGTTTTTAGATGCGCGAAATAAGAAATACACATAGCATTGCTTGCAAAAGAAAATTTGCGCGCTGATATATATCGAGAAAGATCTCAAAAATGAATTTGCATTATTTTATGCGCGTTAATACATCAATTTACTTTCTTTTTTTTCGCTTTTTTTCTTTTTTCTTCTAAGAAACATACGATTTCGATTTGTCTTATTCGAGAAAATGAGTTACGAGAGAAACTTGAGGACCGTAATTCCCGGGCTTTTATTATTTCACATGATCTATAAATATGAAAGGAAACCCTCGAGCTCTTTTACAAAAAACAGAGGCTGATAGCGGGACGGGATTTTGAATGATTGATCGTGCCCCCCCCGTCAGAAAAGGGTGGTTTGTGCCCACGAAACCGATGCTTCATCCTACGGATTATTCGGTAGAGTAAAAGTTTGTTTCGTCACAAATTCGCGCATCTCTCGTTGATTAACAAGAATGACTTGTCGTCCTTCATACAAATTCGACTCCGCGAAATTATTTCCCTCCAATTTGATAGAAACTGTGACGTTTACTGCGCCGGAAATACATTCGACTGTTGCGGATTATACAGGTATAACGAGTCGCGCGCATTTACAATCGACAACAACACTTCGTTTGGAAATGCACTATTGTTGCCAATTATTGTTTCCCCGATAATTAACCGCTCCCACATTCAATTTCATCTAGCACATTCCATTGGCGCTGCCGCGAACCAACTTTTGTGACGGTTTTAATTATAACGCCGCTCACGAATTCGTGATTCGATCGTCATGTATGCGTTATATTCAAGCGAGAGACGGAAAGTGAAAAAGAAAGAAAGAACGAATGAGGAGAAAGAACAAAAGAAAGAATGTCGTTAAAATGAAAATGATGTTAGAGCTACGACGCTATTTTGCATAAGGTGATATATAGAGAATTTACTTTTTCTTATGATATTTATTCTCGCGACCGCTTATTTTACTTTATATTTCACTTTATGTGGAACCACATTTATGATAAATGTAATATTACGAAGCAGGATTCAATTAAAAAAAAATTCAATTTATAAACGCGCGCTCTGATGTAAACTATCACGGAGATATCTGAAAGAAATTGTCAGAAAAACGAGTGTCAGTCTCTCTTTCTCTCTCCTTCTTCTCTTTCTCTCTCTCTCTCTCTCGAACATTAATTAAACGATCTCATCGTTCCGCTAGTCACAGGACTGTTATACAAATGACGTTCACGTTTAACGTGACGCTATTTTCTGACAAACGTATTCTTCGTTTTTTTTTTGCCCCAGTCGCATGAGGGTACCCGCGTAACACATTCCCAAACCCCACTAATAAGAATTCCAAGACTCACTCCCGAGGTATGACGAATTTTTTTCCTGACTTGGCAAAAGAGTTTCGCGACAAGGGAAATATGAAAGGTGGCACGATGACGCGCGCGTTTCCCCGACAAAGGGATGAATCGAGTTTCGCGAAAAATCGACAATTTTTCGGCTCGCAAAAACGCGGCCGTGTAATCTTGTTGCATGTGTCAACCGAGGTCTTCCGTGATTGACGGATTTGAATTACCGTCAAAAGTAGCGCCATTACTCCGCGGCACGTACATACCTCTCCTCTGTAACCTGTCCCCGTTCTTTGTTCGCCATCGTCGCTTTTGCCCCGGGGCACATATCTTTCTTTCACACGAACCCGGTCCGCCGCGAAACGCTCTATTTTCCTTCGAGTTATCTCGTTATCGTTTGACACGGCAACGTTTGTACTTCTGCCTTCTGCCCGTACGTGTTGGACGTTTCCAAAGTTTTTTGCGCGATTCATAAAATATAGTCCGCGCGTGTCCAAACGCTTCGTTCGAAAAGTGAGTCAAAGAGACGAGCGCGAATCAGTCCGTAAAAAACTTTTACAGACGCCATCCGTCAATTTTCTCATCTCTATGAGATATTCGATTGGCGATAGAAAATCTATTATTCTTGTTTTTTTTTTTTTTTTTACTTCTTTATTGAAACAGTAAGTCAAACATTCCTTTATATTTGATCGAATAAAACTCAGTTTCCGCTCTCGTGGCATTATCTGTGCTCCAAAGAATATTGAATTTAAAGAAAACACACACGGGGAGAGGAATTTATCGTGAGCAAAGAAAACACGCGTGCAAAGTGATTCATCTTTGAGCCGCGGGCTTCGATTTTTGAAAAGCGAAAAGTTCGAATTTTCCTGCTCCCGTGCGATTCGCCCCATTTACCGCTCGAGTATTGCGAAACGTGACAGCGGGTCGGGTATGTAAATATACGTGAGCGAAGTGGTCCCCAGTAATAATCCAATCGGCTCGCGGGAGCAGGACGAGCGATCGGATGACAAGAATATTTGCAAATTCGCGATCTCTGCGCATCTCATCCGTGGTAACGTAATGCGCGCGGTAGCAGCGGCGGTGATGCGGGATCTCAATTTACGGAGATTGGAAAGCCAGGGTAGAAAAGGGAGAGAGGAGAAGTGAATGAGAGAGAGAGAGAGAGATAGAAAGAGAGAAAGAGGCGCAATGTGAAACGTGAGGGCGCGAATCGCCGGGGAAACGCGTGAGAGAGACGTCCGAACGAAAAGCAGCCTTGGGATTTAAATCGCATTTCGCCGCACGACGGACTCGGATCGCGCGTCATATTTATCTAGCTCGGGAACGACAACGCGTACCTAGCACCCAGACCAGACGAGGGGACTTAGGCAAATTTCGTGTATCGCGAACTTACCAAGCCCGGGGTTAGTATACGTTCCGAAAGAGAAACCGGAAGTGTGTGTGTGTGTGTGTGTAAGATCGATAATTTAAATGACAACGAACGAAGATTGTGGGATCGAAGGAGGAGATCGTGCGCCAAATGTCTTCTCGCGACGTTATATATTTATTCGCACCGCCGTCTCTTTGAACAGAAACGACAGGATGAGCGGCAACGAGATAGACGATGACTTCAGCGCACGCTCGTCGAGAACGGGGGAAATGAAAAACGATAATACGAATGTCAGAGAGCGCGGCGGTTATATAATAGCATTACTCGCGAAATATATATATACACACAGAGAAAGCGGATATATCAGCGGTATACATAATGAACGCGTCGTAAAGCTGACATAATTAGAACGTTCTCTCTGATGACCGAAACATATTCTTGATTTACCAGACTGAACGTATTCTCTGTGCGCAACTTAATATAAAATTGCACAACGTGCGTTACACGTTCATTCGATAATTAATGTTTGATGAGTATCTTCTCAGATAACCAAAATTGAATGAGCATGTTTTGCAAAATCTGCAATAAATCTGCATTATGCCGGTAGAATGCAGCCAGCGTTTAAACATAATTTTATTGTTATTTTTCAACTAGTGTCGAGAGACAGAAAAGTAGAAAAAAAAAAGAATATAAATGTGTCGTACCGCGATGCAAATTTATTATTGCATCGATCAAGCGGAACTTGCTGAAATAAATTCAACAGATTTGACGCATAACGCGCTATTGTATTCGTTTATTTCTATATTTTGACTTTGTGTTGCTTTCCTTGCATATCGCGCCTTCGCTCATACGAGGACACAGCCGAGCGGAATCTGCTGCGAATCTCCTGATATTAAACCTGCGTGCGTACTGCTGGCGTACTGCTATCATTTGGCTATCTGGGTTACGTTCTTTCTATCTCCGAAGAACAAACGTCGAAAGATTGTGTTAATTAAGAAATTTTTGCGAAAACGCTTGAAGTCGACTTGATCGAGTTACGTGATGAGATTCTTTAATTCGCAACACACACACACACACACATTTTGTTTATCTCGCTTTTCAAAATCTATTTCGAACTTGTCTTTCGCGCTTTTCTTGTGGTCTCTCTCTCTCTTTCTCGGGAACAATAGCGGGAATAGCTGCGTCCATTCTAAATATGTCGAGTAAATGATGTCGGGAAAAATGAGGTCAGGGTGTACACACACGTTTGTGTGTGATGATCACTGGGAGAGAGACGACCGTAGGAATGCGCGGTATGCTCGAGCCAATTCTCGGTTGTTCCGAGGAATACCGTACAACCTCCCCCGCGCTGTACCTAAGTTATGATACCTGTAATACCGGTTGGTATTTCATTGTTGCCATCAAAACGACCGTTCCATTGCCGGATGCGCGTTCGGAGCTCGAAAATCGCGGTAGCTGCAATATATTTCCGAGAAAGCGAATCTCAACCTTCGCGATCCCGTGTGACATTTGGCTTTCGTCGGAAATGGTGTCATTTATTTCGGCAAAAAAAAAAAAAAAAAAAGAGAAAAGTAGTGGCTGGAAGTCTTTGGAATCGCGGGAGCGAAAAAGGATTCCGTTTTCCGGCGGAAAACGCGTCCGGCACACCTTATTCGCGCGCTCGACCTATTCGCGCGTCCAGCAAAACGACGATAGGAAACAATAAGAAAATCTCCCAAGCTTCCGATGCTTTCGATGAGCTGTATCGACAAAAAAAACTTGTTGTTTAAGAACTTTTATATTCCTTATTTGAAATATCTCTCGATTCATTTAATTACAACAGCCCCAAAGCGTTCCACAAAGAAGAAATATAAACGTCATTATAAAACGATATACAATTAACGGGGAATGAGATGCAATTGTGGTTTGCGTCAATGTTTTGCAAGCGGTGGAAGCCGTTACCGGAGCAGCCATCGACTTTCCGCCACCGATACCTACAACCTCAATGTTTTCTGTGGGTTTGCTTCGCCATTTGCATGTACTTACGTAACGCGGTGTTTCTTTCGCGAACTGCAAACAACCAAAGCCGACGGAATCAAAACTTCTGATTCTTTCCGAGACTCTTGTCTGTCCCTTTTTGCGTCCACTTCTTTCGTAAAGAAGTTTTTTTTTATTTTGCGAAGCAGCCAAACAGGTTTCTAGTTTGCAAACAAGTTTGCGATTCATCTTGATTGAGATTTTACAGAAGTCGTTCGCACAAATGCAATTATTTTAAATAAAACTCGAATAATTAATTATTCGATAAGTAATTGAGAAAATCGATATAATTATGATAATTCATTTACTTGCATTTCAGAGTCGTAATATCTGAAATAAGTAACATATTAAATATTAAATTATAGCTATGCAATATCCATTACGCAAAGAATAATATTATATGGCAATTCGTTCTCGTTGACGTTGCACAAGGTTTTCGTCGTGTTTGGCACGATATTAGTTGCGCGCATTTTTCTTTTTATAGCCATTATTTTTGCCACAACCACCGCTTGATATATTTTTCTCCGACCCGGATGCTTTTATCGGCCTTCGAGAAAATATTGTTTCAACTTATTGCTAATCTTCGCTTCGCTCTTATGGTCGTTTCTTAAGCGCGAAAGAACCGGACAATTCCATGCGAAAGACACCGGCATTATAATAAACGTCAAATATAGTTTTTTCATTAAAAACACAAATTGCAAGATATACAATTTCAGGAACCTGAGAGAAACGTTTTCATTGTAGTGAATCTACAATGGTTGTCAACCGTAAAGGAAATCGCGGTCAGAGCTTGTACTTCGTAAATGCTTCACTTCCATCCCTAAATCCGCATGTTTCACACTTCGCGGATCTCTCGATGCAGTATATCAACAATACGTGTTAAGGTACATTGCGAAGGGTCAATGTAAACCATGGCTGTATTGTTGTCGAGAAACATGTAACAATACGAGTGGAATATCTATGTCCTGAATCTTTACCGATGCGGAAACTAACAAAAAAGAAAGAAAAAGAGAGAGAGAGAAACCGGCTTATTTTAAATATCTCTCAATTAATCTGTAAAATAAAATTTGAAAATAACAAATCTTAAATCTTTAATGTGACGGCGTCGTCACAGAGCTCGGAGAACGTACTTACATATGTTTCACACTTGTTTAACTCGCGAGCGCGCGACAACAAAAAAGAAAAGGCGATAAATAGAAAGAGCGCAGAATCTCGGCAAAGTCGATAAAAGTCAGAAAGTTGCTTAAAGCGCGCCGTGACAGCGTGCTCCGTAAAACGAATTTGGAGATAACATCGGGAAAGAGGAGACGGTTCGTCCGTTTTCTGCAAACTAACTGACTCTCTTTCTTATTTCAACGGCTGCTCTTTCTCTTCCAGTGTGCCAAGCGGACGTAACGTTTTTACCTGACTAATTCGCGGAATAAAAATTACTTTTGCGGTGAAATATCACGTATATATTTTGAGATAAAACACGCGTTGAATTATATATATATATACACACGAGCAATGATGATTAATGATGAACGAATTTCAGAAAATAATTTTCATAAAAGTAGAAACATGAAAAGTTAATTCACTTCATTGTGCAAATTTAATTTCAAAATTAAATTGACAAGTGAGACAACACAAGTAAAATACATAAAATTGTTATGTTAATCATTTGCAGTTTAAAAGAGAAAAAAATTGCTTATCACAAAAAATATGTAATATTTCTTAATTAAATCGTGATATATATTGATGTTCGAAACGATCACTTAATCCGATGTGTATACTCGACAATTTTCGCACGCGATAACATCACTTCTTTTTTGCTTTCCCGCTTGTGTATTCTCGATCCTTTGATACAGAATCAACCGTGGTACACGTAACTTCGTTACTGTAATACGACTGAAACTTCATTGCTAAACGGATTCAAATTCAATTCGATCGATTGCTAGCCGAAAATAGACTGTCCGAGAAATTCGACGGTCAAAAAAAAAAAAAAAAAAAAAAGCAATTGAAAGAAGATCTTTTCATGATATAAATCCTTCATGATGTCCTCGTCAAAAACGGGATTTCCGTTTCGCGCGCACAAGTAGTTCGCGCATTTCGTCTTTGACGTGCTTCAACCGGGATTATATCCTTCTTGTTCTTACTGCATTAAAGTTGTGAAACTAAAGATACGAAGTTTATGAACGACACATTCAACTCGTGATTATTTTAACGCAACGGTACCTAATGATTAATTACTCGTCATTTAGCGAAGTTTGTTATCTCATTCAGCCGTTTTAATCTAAATTCAATTTTAAACGCTATGCTTGAACGAATAAAGAAAGGTTTTGTATACGTTAGCATGTCTGTGTATAAAATTTGTAACAAGAAGAAAATGTATCATGAAAACTCGAATAAAAGATAATAACATAGTGTCGAAGAGGAAACTTCATAGAAGTTGAGATAAAATAGATAGTGAAGCGTTATTCTCTCTCGTATTTGCTCTTCCTGGATCTTGTTATTGTGTACGTAACAATATAACAATATAACAATATATATATATATATATATATATAAAAGATTTCCGACTATATATATATATATAGTCGGAAATCTTAGTATAACGAAGAGAAGATCGAAATAAATGAAAACACGGCAACAATGTTATAATCTGAACGATGATCCGCGGGACAATCTAAAGGAAGGACGGGAAACGCGCGCGCGCGCGCGCGGTGATGCAATCGTTGATTTGGTCGTCGTTGTCGTTTATCTTCGCGTAATCTGCAATTTAACTCCCGGAAAGGACGCCCGGCAAACTGAAGAAGAATGAAACGAAGACGAGAAATCGGATTAAGTCACGGAACGGCACGAAATGCCGCGCAAATGGAACGAATTCTGGACAAAAAGCTCTATTGATTTTATAATGAATTAATTAGTGCCGGTAGAAATGCTTCCAAACTTTCTCGGTCTTGTCTCCTTTTAACGCACCGACTATCTCTAAACTGTGTTGTTCTTAAGTTTATTGCAAATATCTTCTGGTCTTTTTAATGAAATGAACTCGATATCGATAAAGAAAAGAAACTGTGAATAATATTCGAATGAAATAGCGATTCTTTCTCAGAGCCAAGCGATGTTAGAATATCTGAAGACACTATAACCGTCGCTATATTGTGCGCTAATTCACCGTTATTAGTCATTACTTGATTTAATATTCTCGACATTCGCATTGCGCGCGAACTGATTTTACAGATGTTTTTTTCATAATTTTTATATTTACACGTTAGATTTTCCTTGAATTTTCTCTGCTCGTGAAATTACCGCAACCTTCAAGGTTGCCTTTCGCCTTTAAAAAGAATGGAAATTATGAAGTAAAAAAAAAAGTCACACTTGTGAACTCCGCTGTCCACTTGCTCGAGGTCGGAATTAGAATGCGAGAAAATTGGAGAGTGAGATTTGCGTATGTACTTATGAAGAAGTGCATAGAAGGATGTTTTTCACACTCGGGAAGAAGTGAGAGAAAGAGAGAGAGAGAGAGAGAGAGCTTCTCTTTCTTCTCTCTTTTCCACATCGCGCCCGACTTTAAAAGCCGACGGAGCGCGCGGCTTTTAGCGCGGCGCAATTGTTGAACGGTACGTACCAAACCGGCGAGTACATTTTAATGTAGGAAGCGTAATGGATGGTTGCGGCGAAATTGAACGATCCCGCAGAAAAAAAAAACGCAATTCCGCGAAACTTTTCGGACGTCGGGACGTCCTGATTTTTTAACGGTCTCATGAGATTTTTTTTCGGGCTTAAGAAGAATTAGTACTGTTTGCGGGATTCGGTACAGTAATAAACGAGAAATGACGCCGATAAAACGCGGGTGGAATCGCGGAACCACGGAAAAAAATTCGGTAACAATGTAATATATTTTTTTTCCCTATAATTTCCACGCACAAGTCCAAACACCGACTTTTCATTGTGTCCGTCAAGGCAGCCTTCCCCTTTTGCCGTACAAAAATAAGTCCGCTTCTATTTAAAAGTTAAGTGTTAATTAGGTTCAATTCAAACACGCTCGACTTGTTTGGAGGAAAACTAAAGTAGAGGAGGCTAACTCTTGACGTCAAGCTAGCCTTTGCCCTTGCCGTACAAAAAAATGTATTTCCCGTGAAAAAATGTTAAAAATAATAATTAAGCGCTAATTATATAAGTGCTTTCGTTTTATATTAGCTATTAGATTCTCGATGCGCTGCGACTTAACGACGCTTGTATGCAACGAATTATTCACGGGCGCGTCAAGCACTCGGATTTTAAAGATTCGCAAAGCTTCCCTCATATTATACGGGATTATTTTGCTCCAAAGTACATATCCTGAGGATCACGCCTAAAACACTCGCGGATGCAGGGACTCGTGGGAAAACCACGCAAATATATATATATATATATAGTATGGAGTTGCCTTTACGTTTTCTCTCTCTCTCCTCTAAGTGCTATCACTACCACCGGCGTACAGAACCGCGAAAATTATGGTTAGATGATTACACATGTACACAGACCGTCAATTATCTGCGGCAAATATCTTATATAATGCATCTTGTATAATGTACATTGCTCGCTAATGGCGAGTAAACCGCTTATGAGATCATAAGTTGAAACTTGATTAAAAATTGCAGATATAAAAGACCTCGCGTACTTATCGTGGCGATTAAGTAGTTTCGAAGCTGTTGTTTTCAGCGCGCATAAAGGAAATATTATTTCCGATAGAACAGCGTATAAATTCAATAACGCGCGCGATAAATTCCTAAAACATGTATGAAAACATAGGTCACAACCTTTGTCGCTATTGTACACACGCCGGTTTTTTTGGTGCGTCAGTAGTTCAACTCCGCGTCTAGTCAGCCATTACAATCTTCCTGATAACGAATATAAGCTTTGCGTGGTAGTTATACGCTTTTTATAACCGCGCCGGAGCTATGTGATGAAATGGTCTCGTTTTCCAAAAACTCGGTTCTGTTCATGTTTTTTTAAAACTCATCTCACGTGGACGGAATTACCTGACAAAAATTTACGTGAAAAAAAAAAACGACACAATCTATTTTCAAAGAGAGAGAGGTACATATATGTATGTACATATACATACAAAGCTATTTTACGTACGTGAAAAAAGTTAAAACTAGTTTGTTTTTTTTTTTTTTTTAATAAAAATTAAAAATAAAACTTTTATTTCTTTCTCTCGATCCGAGTATAGACGAATTTATTAATTTTATTATAGTATATCCGTATAGTCGATTTTTTCTTGTGTTCATAGACTATCGTACAAATTGACACAATGTCTTATACGTAATAAAATTCAAAAGTTCCCACTTCAATTTTGTCACTCTCACAAAGTAAATGAATTTTAAAAAGCTTTATATTTTTCTCTCTTTTTCTTTTTCTCATACACACACACACACATATGAATCATCAATGAATAATGACTATTGCAAGCACCAAGAGCTATCTTTTTTATTATCGCAAAAACATGGATTTGAGTAATTAAATTTTTGGCATTCCGCTCATTTTTCCTCTATCAATATATTTGTACTTCACGTAGCGCGAATATACATACACACAATTTCAATATTGAATTTATTACACAACGTTTGTTGTTGAGCGTTGCGCGAATCAAAGTATTACTTTTGCCGTTTAGTTTATTCAGACAGACGGTTTTTCCAAAAAATACGTGAGTGCTTTATTGAATTGTTAAAAACAGACATATGTGTGTGTGTGTGACGGAGAAAGAGAGAAAGAGGGAGGCAACACTGTGTGAACAACGTTGAGAGGAAGTATGTGAGTTACTGGTGTACCAAAATCATCAATTTCACTTATTTTCAATTTTGATTCTTGCGCTGATAACTTTAATCATAAAAAAAAAAAAATATATATATATATAATAGGGGTAATTGAGGTTATGTGTAACATAACAGCGATAGCAGAAATAGATACATTTTTATATCTATATCACATCTCAACTCGGCCAATTTGTCTCTTGATCGTAAAGCGAACAAATCAAGTACATCAGTGTTTACGCTGCCATTTGTCGTTTCATTACCGTAGCTGAGAAAAGCTGAGCGCGCTCAGCTAGAGCATGTACAAAAGATAACGCGAACGAGTATAGGCGCGCTCGTTCGTCGCACTGTTCATCGACAGTGATTTATCAAAGCGGCTCGTTTCGCAAATTACCGCATCGTATTCACAGAGAGTACGATGCTCGCGCGTATATCTGTTTTGTACCGAGAAATACTCGACACACAGTGTTGTATATAGATACGCTGCGAAAGACTAACAAGCACTCACCGGAATGGCAGTTGTAATTTGCTGATCATTGGGAGAGTTCCCCGGCGTTGGTTTGGTGGCTGCAACAACAATCCGAACAACATCGTCTCGTCGATTCCATCGAATGTTATTCCGATGCTTGAAGCTCGAATACGCGCGATGTATTTTTCAGACGGAAAGCACAGAGCAAAACGGAAAAGGAGAGCGAACGCGGAAACACCAACGATCCGATGCAACGATCCGTGAATTCGGAAAGTGCGAACGCGAAACGAGCTGAAGTAAGCCGCCGATAGAGGGCGCGCAATAGCAGCGCTTGCAAGAAACATTAGGCCCACCGCACACTAATGACATAAGTAGCTTGCATAGCGCAATATAGCGACTTTAACTAGATGTTTATTAGTTGAAACGATCTTACACGCTGCGCATATGCGGTCGTGTTATCTTAAATTTGACTATACAATTATGAACACTGCTGGTTTCTCGTCTCCGTTTATTGGAGGAAAAAATAAAAAAAAAAAAAAAAAAACTATCACAACGAAAACTATTGAAAAAAAAAGAAAACATTGCTAGTGAATTTTTTAAGTTTTTTGTTTCAAAAACTAACAGTCTTATTACATGTGAGTAAATACCTATTACACACGATGAAATATGTTCGCTTTGCCACAAAAAAGAAGTCCTAGAACGTTTTCATCTTTATTGAAAAAAAATATTGCATCGCAACGACGCGTGCAAAAAGCGAAAAAACATTTTTGACGATTTTCCTCATGCTCCAAAAAGTAAAGAATATATTGATAAAACGTAACAATATATATATATATATATATATTGGGTCAGCGAAAATATTTCTTACTCAGACGCGCCCTTGTAAAATGGACGACGTAAAGCCGACATTAATATCGGCAGCCGGGAAATGCTCGCGGTACTGTCTTGGGGCGCAACATCCAGAGGGATAGATAAGCAGCATCCTTTAGCCGCAGACAAGATATCCCGGCTCGGAGATCAACTTGACTAACCACTGCTCTCGCGATTCAGAGCAATTTATCATGGTCGAGCGACAGCTGAAAGCTTCCACGACATTACTTAGGACGACTCTCTCTCTCTCCCTCTCTCTATGTATCTATCTATCTCTCTCTTTTTTTCTTTCTGTCGTTTCCGCGTTACCTATTTTTGTTTTTTTTTTTCTTGCTCGCGTTCGCGCGACGGATTCATCCGCAACTCCCGAATGTATAGTAAAGCCGACAAGGTGTACAGCCGACGCGAGATCATTACTCCGGAATTATCCGAATGCCCATAACTTCTCTCTCTCGCTAAAACTGCGGCTCGCGGGGTCCGAAATTCCGACTGAGGGAATTCCAGCGGCATTTTCGGGATTTCTCCGCTATTCGGCGGTTACCCCGCATCCGTAGTTATCTCGCTTCGTGGCCTACCTTGCATATCAGTAGGGGATTACGCGGGTACACGAACTGCGTTTCGGCGTCGGTTGTGTGCGGTCGTTCGGTTATCCGAGAGTATAATAATTTGGGGATGAACTGTTGTGCAAGAGCTATCGGAAGTTGATCCGTACCGTATAAACACGCTCGGTACCCGAATGATATTGCCTCTCACGAAAATATGTATATATATATATATATGTATATATTGAAATAGTTACGGATAAATTTTATTAGTATTATTTGCGGTCTGGACCGTTTTCGCAACATTTCAGATGTGTACTACAAGGAAGAACCGTATTAAATACCACTTACCACGGAGAATTCCTGTCCGTTTGTTTTGTTTGGAATGTCCAAGTGAATTATTCGCGAATTGCTTACAAAAACTCTCTTTAGAGCATTAACTTCTTTCTCGCGGGGATAAGCGTGTGGTTTTATTAAGCCATCCTTTATTCGCCCCGGGCGTAAAACCGTTTTACCGAAGCGGGGGAGAACCCTCTCTTCACGTAGTTTTTGCCCGAATTGGCAAACCATTATCTATAACGAAGACATTACTGAATTTTCCGTCTATTCAAACAATTCGGATAAGTGAGCCGGAAATGTAACGAGAAAAATGTCAAATTGGTGTAACATACGTGAATCGCGCGCGCGAAAGCGTGTAATAACGAAAGTTTATTTATATTAAAATATAACGTTTTTCAATATAGCGCATGTGTACACATATACATGTGTACAAAGTACTTGTATAAATTTTAATAAAGTTTTATTATAATAAATTGAATGAGCTTGGAGCGGGTTGTATAATTATGTAGAAATTAAAATGCTGCTGTGTTGCCGCTATAATCATTTTTAATTATCATGTACGAGGAACACGAAAGAAATTATTTCAAATACCACTTTAAACAAACATGCGATAAGTAAAATATTGAACAAAATAAACAACTTTTTATTTCACAAATAACATTCTATGATAATGTTTTTTTATTACTATTGCAATTTTCTTTAAAATTGGAAATTAAACATTAAAAGCAAAAAATTTTTAACGTTAATGTTTTTTAACTAGAACATATTTTCATCCAAACAAGTGAACGGTAATAAAAGCGCAATATGCTTTTAATTAATATTCTTCAATCACGTAGCTATTACATGACTTTAATAGACGATTACGCTTACAATGCAATTATGCACAGTGAAATTCCATTCGAGCCAAATTTATTAATTACACGGTTTGCTCGGATATAAAATATCTCATTACTTTTAATTTCTTGATAATTTAAAAAAATTTTCAAGCACACAAGAGTTTTATACGCCCTTATCATGCATATTTTTCGTTTTTATTACACAAAATATGTGAAATATTATTTCTCGTTAAAACGCGAGTAACGTGTGTGTGTGTGATGCTTTTATTTCAGGCCGAAATATGGAGCGTCTTTATTGCGATCCTGAGAAAAAGCGTCAGAAACTTGCAAGCGTGTACAGACGTGAGTCTCATAGAACATGTTCTGCATCGATTGTCTCGTGCAGAGACCGTTGTCGCCGGTAAGTAAAAAAATGTATAAATCAAATCGTATTATTATTAATTACACGAAAAAAACAGAACAGTTTTTTTGCCATAGTTATATTATTCTTCAATATTTTGTATATTGTGTGACAGATTTATTAATCGATATGCTGGGAGTGCTCGCGAGCTACAGTATAACGGTGAAAGAATTAAAACTTTTGTTCGGCGCTATGAAAGCCGTTAACGGAAAGTGGGTAAGAATTTTCAACACATCTATTGTTACTTTATCCAACTTCTCTCTCTCTATATATATATATATATATTCAACGAAAAATCGAATAAAATACTGTCGTATCGAAAACCACATTCGATATATTATATATATGTATAAGATGTCGGATGCACTGACTCGAACTGGAAATCCTGTTTATTTATTTCACAGCCACGGCATTCGGCGAAACTGTTAAACGTTCTACGCCAAATGCCGCAGCGAAATGGGCCCGATGTATTTTTCAGTTTCCCCGGTAGGAAGGGGTCGGTAAGTTGATTTCGTCTCTTTTGTTCGCCTTCACCTTAGAACAGATACTTCTTACTTTACGACATCCCGGAGGACGTCGTTCGATTCTAAAACTCGATCAAAGTTCCGATAAGAGAATTTATCTCGTCTCGGGAAGATTCCTCTACCCGCTTACATTTTCGAAATCAATCACAATGAGGAACTTTCCCGGAGAGATTATTGTCGCGTACACGATCGATCGCGTGCACGGTCTGTCGTAAAACATAAACGTACATACTTAACCGAAATTCTCGAAATAGCTACGTGTGCGTTCTTGTTATGCGCGTATGTGGAATCGCATTGAATAGAAACTTATGTCAATACGCAACCAGCGCGAGTTATAATTTCGCTTTTCATTTTCCATGTGGCAATGTTACAGAGCTTTGGGATAGCGAATGCGTAATAAATTAATTCACGTAATTTAGAATTTGTTGAAATTTTGAAAAGCTCGTTAGCGAAAGCTTATTACGTAAAGCACAGGTGCAACGTGTATATATAATTCGTTCGTTGAAAATAGTATTTAATATAATGTGTTTGATAAATATTTCGAGAGAAAATGGAAAAAATGTTAAATTTTAAGATTTTGCAGTCGAAGCGTGTTCACGGAATAATAAAAAAACAAAAAAAAATCGAAAAATTGTTAAAGATGCGTAAATATTTATCTCGCGATAATTTTTTCCTAAATTATTATTAATTTTTTACGAGGCATCCTGATGAGATCGTTTTCATGTATCTTCTCACAGGCGATTGTCCTGCCTCCGCTTGCAAAGTGGCCGCACGAGAATGGATTTACCTTCACCACATGGTTTCGCCTAGACCCCATCAACTCTGTTAATATCGAACGAGAAAAACCGTACCTCTACTGGTAAGTGCTCTCACATCAAGCACTCTCGCAAAAGCACCCTCTCCACAGGTGGAGCGCGCCGGCCTTAAAGAATCACCTATGTTTCTCAACTTCGGCAAAGCACCTCCAATTGAACTCATTAAAATGTACCTCTGTTTGCATACAATCACAAACGGGGAGAGAACTTCTTAAACTTCTCTCTCACTCTCTCTCTCTCTCTCTCTGCGATCCGTCTCACATTTTACTCGAGCTCTTTATCCCCGGCGGGGATAATTAAACCTGTTTTATATACATGAATTCTGTTCTATCTCTTTCATTGTCTTTTTAAATCGGAAACAAAAGAAGTAGAAGTGGGACAACAATAGAGAAGATAGACAAAATAGTT
Organism: Pseudomyrmex gracilis; assembly: GCF_002006095.1. NCBI lineage: Eukaryota > Metazoa > Arthropoda > Insecta > Hymenoptera > Formicidae > Pseudomyrmex > Pseudomyrmex gracilis. The sequence continues at coordinate 381,496 of NW_018020662.1, forward strand.
TTATCAAACAGATACATAGAGTAACATTCCTTTCTCTCTCTCTCTCATTATTTCAGCTTTAAAACAAGCAAGGGAGTAGGATACTCTGCGCACTTCGTAGGAAATTGCTTAGTCCTGACGTCTATGAAAATAAAAGGCAAGGGCTTCCAACATTGTGTCAAATATGAATTTCAACCACGAAAGGTAAATACACCGTTAATTTAACTGGCATATGTTTATTTTGTTCTATTTTTGATAAAATTACACATTTGTTTTCTGTGCAGTGGTATATGATCGCGGTAGTGTATATATACAATAGGTGGACGAAGAGTGAAATCAAATGTCTGGTCAATGGTCAGTTAGCGTCGAGTACAGAAATGACATGGCACGTTTCAACGAATGACGTAAGTGTGTCGGACTAATGTGTGTTTCTAGTTTGATAATTAAATCAACCTATTTTTTTACGTTTTGACAAGAGACAATGTGATATAATTTTTCAGCCGTTTGACAAGTGTTACATCGGAGCGACTCCCGAACTGGACGAGGAGCGTGTGTTTTGCGGACAAATGAGCGCGATATACTTGTTCAGCGAAGCGCTGACGACGCATCAGATATGCGCGATGCACAGACTGGGACCGGGATATAAGGTAACACACGTCTTTGATCGATCTGCGAGCATTTTTTTTTTTGTTTTCATCCTCGCGAAATAAAATACTCTCATCGTCGCTTTTGTTCTTCTCCAAATTCGCAGAGCCAGTTTCGTTTCGACAACGAGTGCTACCTGAATTTGCCCGACAATCATAAAAGGGTGAGTGAGCAGGATCTCTCTACGAGCATGGTGGACCAAAGTATGCAAATTGTAAGCATTTTTTATTTTATTTTCCCGTTAATATATGATTTGTACTTCGTTAATTGATCTGTTACTGCGTAACGAGTTCACCTGAGGTAATTACCCAAATTACGATCACATCTTCTCGGCCATTTCTCTCCGTTCGCGGCTGATAAGTTGGTTGATTTCTTTTGTATTATTTGTCAATCGTAAAAAAACCCGGTATTTTTTGTTTTGTTTTTAACCTTGTATTGTGCCTGTGCATCAGTATCGTATCTCTTATTCTTTATTTTTTTCTTTCCTCTGGATTGAATGTGCTTGTCTTTTCTTACTTGATCGTTTATATCGCTTTCCGTAAAATAAATCCATGTACACATCTTTGTTATTATTTTGTTGCAATATTGCTTTAATCTTGTACGTATAATAGTACAAATATACAGGGTGTCCCAGAATTGGTTTAACATCTCTCGTAGGCAGGTAGAAGGAGTAAAACTGAG
>NW_018020662.1:383009-483594 GCF_002006095.1 Pseudomyrmex gracilis
TATAAATAATAGAAAAAAATGGTTCAGGACTTTTCGACTCAGTTTTACTCCTTCTACCTGCCTACGAGAGATTGTACGGCAATTCTGGGACACCCTGTATACTGTATAATAGTACAAATATATAACTGTACAAGACTAACTTCAATTTAATTTTCATTTGTATTTTGATAAGTAGCGATATATCGTACACATGAATCGAATTATGATCGAATAATTTTCAATGAGATGTATTGTATGTGTGTTCTCTCTCTGTGTAGCTTAATATCGTAGTTAATGGTAGAAGAGATTTGTGATTCTCTTGTGTGGTAAGATGAAACTTGATTTGATTCCAGATGTATTTGATGTGTTAAACAATATTTCGCCGCGGCGATACACTACTGCCAGTATTTTCGAGATATTTTACACATAATTTTGTTATATATATAATTTATATTATTTTGTGTGCAATATTACAGGTACTTTACGATGGAAAGCTGTCGAATGCAATTGTGTTCATGTACAATCCAGTAGCAACAGACTCGCAGCTTTGTCTACAGAGTGCACCGAAAGGCAACGTCTCCTATTTTGTACATACACCACACGCTCTCATGTTGCAGGTATAGTTTAGTGCAATTTCCGGTTAGAGAGACAGAAATAGATTTAGAATCGGAAACACAGATATTGCATGTGTTCACTTTACTTGTTAGCGACTCGATGTTGTTGAACAACGCACGTAAAATACGTTTTAAAGACGCAGAGCCTGGAATAAGTGAAAAACGTGTCATTTCGACTTTTTTTTTTTTTAGGATGTCAAGGCAGTCATAACCCACTCGATTCACAGCACGTTAAACTCGATAGGTGGTATACAAGTACTGTTCCCATTATTCTCACAGCTGGATATGCCTTACGACTGCATAGCGCCGAACGACATTAAGCGCGATCCCACGTTATGGTGAGTTTTATTAACCGCTATCGGGAAAACGACATACGTTTAAGAGAAAAGAAATATCAATGCCTCGTGGTTTTGTTTTTTTTTTTTTTTACAGTTCGAAACTGCTCGGATTTATTTGCGACTTGGTAGAGAGCTCTCAGACGGTTCAACAGCATATGGTACAAAACAGAGGATTTCTTGTAATAAGTTTTATGTTGCAAAAAGCAAGTCGAGATCACCTTACGACGGAAGTTCTCGCGTCCTTTTTGGAGCTCACAAAACATTTAGTGACATGTCTCAGCGCAAACAGCGACTTACTGTTGAAACAGGTACTGACATATTAATTAGTAATTTATACATATTAATTAATGTTCTAAATGTTTCAATAGGAGATAAATAGTCAAATATATTTACAAACTTACATATAGTTAAGATAATCACATCGAGTTGAATTTTTTTATTGTTACATTTTTATTCAAATGTATTTTATTAATATACGAACTGGTTATCTTAACGAATTGTGGTTATCTTAACTAATTTAAATAAGATGTTGACGTATAGATGCGTATAGATTTAGAAGAGTTCTAGATGAATATAAAATATTATATATAATCCTTCCAAAAAAAAAAAAATGCAATTAACTGAAACAATTTCCCAGAAAAAGTTTAACAAAAACTTAGATAGAGAATTATTGATAGAAAAAGCATAACCATATTAATTGTTGTAGATTACAAGACAGTTATTAGAATTTAATTACTCTGATATTTATTTTATTTTATTTTTACCGTGACGATCACGTATTTTATTGAAATTTTTATAAAATTTTTGTCCTCGCATCTCTAGTTACATTTTTTCATATTTGTATATAATTTTTCATTTTATTTTTATATTCTCTTTTGTACTGTATCTCCTCCCCTTCTCCCAGCATGAAAAGTATGCTCAATTTGATCGGCTAAATTGTGTCAGTTTCAGTGCTGTTCCATCAAACTTGTGTTATTGTCTCTGCTATGTAAAATTAGCTTCTACGCTTCTCGTTCCCACTAAAATTTTCAGATATCCTGTGTTATTAATTAATGTATGCGTATTTTTAATATGTGAATTTCGTTTTGTATCTCCTGAGAATCTGTCTGTGTCAAAGATGTTTCACAATGATGAGCCTGTCGAGCATGTCCATTCACTTTCTCCGATCATTGTTATGTTATTCAAATTTCGGATCGCATGCAATCTATACCGACTTTTGAGCTTCCTGGTTTAAAAAAGTGGCTACGCAAAATATTTTGTTCATGTCGCTTTTACATCAAACAATTTTTGATTCTTATTTTGCGACGCTAAAAATCTTCATCTCTCTCTCTTTGCTATCATGAAAAGTTATGTTTCTCTTCGAATATGCACCGTCATCACAATCTTGCCACACAGCATATTATTATTGTTCATATGTTATATACATTTTTTTCTGTGTTTCAATTCCATTATAATTAAATACAAACCACACGTTTTATTTGTTTGTGTCTACTTGTGAGTTTAATATAATATCGATGCATTTTTATGACTAAAAGCACTTTTATATAATGCAAATTACATCAATAATAATTTTCAACTTCCAGAATGTAAACGTTCATGTGTGTGTGTTGTACACTTTACAGCCTTGAATTTATAATTTTGATGATATTCTCTCTTCAGGATTCTCTCGAATTAACATTTGCACGGATATTTATCTGCACTCGTGATGCTCTCGATTCTCAATTATGTCTTTTTAATAACTCTTATTATATGCAACAACAAATATCTCATCTACGGTTTGTTTTTTTTTTTGTAGCTTGTTTTGATAAACTTTCGTTGTACAAATCGTGTTTTATAATATTTTTCTATTATTTTTGCGTATAAAACAAAAACTCTGTGCTCAAACGGTATCTTTGTTATAAACATATGTTTTATTATTATTTATATTTTTATGTTACATTCACATACTTGCACATGCATACACTTTATCGATCGATTATTTATCAATGCCAAAACCAAACAAAACAATAAATCTACATGAAAAACGAGAAATTTACATACAAGACAATATAAATATCGAAAATAATGTTTTATTTGCGCTGTAAAATATTTTGGATATTTCAATCGTTCGCGAAAAAAAAAAATTTGTAATGAATACGTCAAGACGATAACGTATGGCTCAGGGAAATATGAAAGTCGGCTAGATTGGTGTGTCCGAAGAACAGGCAGATCCATGGTGATGTAGTTGTTTTATTTTACATTCCTAACATGGCAGCTACTGGATCACGTCCTTTTTAATCCCGCTCTGTGGATATATACGCCAGCGCCGGTACAAACGCGGCTTTACTCGTACCTGGCCACAGAGTTTCTTAGCGATACGCAAATCTATTCCAATGTGAGACGTGTATCGACAGTTTTGCAAACGGTGCACACGCTCAAGTACTATTACTGGGTGGCTAATCCACGAGCAAAAAGCGGAATTACACCAAAAGGACTCGGTACGTTTTTTTTTTTTTTTGTTATATGTCAAATAAAATAATATTGATGTTATCAATTTTTATTTCCGATGTTTGAAACAACATTTAATACGAATATCTCTTTGTTACAGATGGACCACGTCCGCAACAAAAAGATATCGTCACAATTCGTTCTTACATTTTGTTGTTTTTGAAACAATTGATATTGATCGGCAACGGTGTGAAAGATGACGAATTGCAGAGCATTCTTAATTATCTGACAACGATGCACGAGGTAATTGTAACGATGCAACAACAAATTCTCTGTTGAAGAATATTTTTCGAACTTCGCGGTGATTTTTTTTTTTTTTTTTTTTTTTTTTTTTTTTTTTTAGGATGAGAACCTGCACGACGTTTTGCAAATGCTCATATCCTTGATGTCGGAACACCCGTCATCGATGGTACCAGCTTTTGACGCGAAACAAGGCGTACGAACGATTTTCAAGCTTCTGGCGGCCGAAAGCCAGCTGATACGGTTGCAAGCGTTGAAACTGCTAGGATTCTTCCTCAGTCGCAGCACCCACAAGTAAACGATACTTTATCGATTAGGCAACAAAATTAAAATTTATTTTTAGATAATAATTAATGTGTTAATTATTTTAATACACAGACGGAAATACGACGTCATGAGCCCACATAATCTGTACACGTTATTGGCCGAGAGACTGTTGTTGAACGAGGAAACGCTCTCATTGCCAACGTACAATGTTTTATACGAGGTATATTTTTTTGTTTGATATATAAATTATATATTTTTAGAGTTTACTAAATTAGATATATTTTTTTTTTTTTTTTTTGGTTTTAATATTTATTTGAATTTTTCTCAATTTGTGACTTTTTTTTAACTTTAGATTATGACAGAACACATCAGTCAACAAATATTGTACGCTAGACATCCCGAACCTGAATCCCACTATCGGTTAGAAAATCCAAGTAAGCTGCCAACTTGATTTACGATCGTAGATATAAGCAAAAAAGTTTTCCTACATTAATTTCTGTCAAAACGTTTATTTTCGTTTCAGTGATCTTGAAAGTGGTCGCGACATTAATTCGACAATCAAAACAGACGGAGCAGCTGTTGGAAGTGAAAAAGCTGTTCCTTTCGGACATGACGCTGCTCTGCAACAACAATCGGGAAAATCGCCGTACCGTTCTGCAAATGTCCGTATGGCAGGAGTGGCTTATAGCCATGGCTTACATTCACCCGAAGAATACGGAAGAGCAAAAAATATCCGACATGGTTTATTCCTTATTTCGTATGCTTCTTCATCACGCTATCAAACACGAATACGGCGGCTGGCGTGTGTGGGTTGACACGCTCGCTATCGTGCACTCGAAGGTAAGTTCGCTTCATATTGTCAGCTCGTAATCACTTAACGTTTCCGTGATATTTGCTTGCCGCAGGTATCCTACGAGGAATTCAAACTCCAATTTGCTCAAATGTACGAGCATTACGAGCGACAGAGATCCGACAATATTACAGATCCCGAGCTAAGACAACAAAGGCCAATCAGCACGATTTCTGGATGGGATCAACAGCATTCCGGAAGCAATGGATATAACAGACCAGCGCCGTGGGGCAATCAACAGAATCACGAGATACAACATATGGACAGAAATTACAAGGTATAATTGCAAACTCCGATTTTGACAGTCATCTCATTCTTCGTCTTTTGCAAAAACAACAACAGTTTCGAAAAGAAACATTTTATATTACAAAATACTAATTTGATAATACTCGTTGAAAATTCATCTATTGCGAAAGACTATACGAGCAATATAGTGGGTGTTAATATTCGAAGATATAGGTTTCGGATTTGAATCGCATTCTCATTTAGTATCAAATTGATCTTGAAACTCCGACGAAGTGAACCAAACTGTTCACATTGGTATAAAAAAATGACACTAACGCGGTTCAAACTCGAAAATCATCATTGAATATTAATATAATTAATATAATACATCGCGAAAGTATCAAATATCAGATACTGGGTGTTAGCGTAATAAATGTTGTAATGATTTTGTTAATGAACTAATATAAATTGAGACGTTTCGATCCAGGTTCGGATATTCTTCGATGAATGACTTTATAAATACAAGAAAGATTATAGAAAAAATATAATACAAAAATTTGAAAAAACAACTCAGTTAAAAATAAATAAATATCTCACCAGAAAATTCGATGATAAGTTGCGCGTCACTAAATCAAAGTTGTCGAGATGTAAAAACAACAATGTCAAAGAACAAAAACGAAAAACAAGACTAGCACTAGATATGTTACATAAATAAGTACATTTTGTAATGATTACGCAATCTGTACACAAATATCGCTTATATATATACATATACATATATGGTTTCATATTACGATACAGGAGTTTGATGCGTCCGAAGCGAACGATCGATTGGAAGAATCCTGCAGTTGTGACCTGAATTCGATAGACAACACCGAGAGTGACGGTAGTCCGGCGATCGTCAAGTCGCGTAGCGAGACCTTGGACACTTTGCAATCGTGCGAGGTCGTGTCGTTGGACTCCAGATTGAGCGACAAACCGGAAACGCCGACTACCGCTCGTGAAACTCACACGGAGACACCGACCATTCTCGAAGAGGCGAATAGCGAAGCAGTCTCGCTGCCGACCACGCAAGAGACTAGCGAAGTGATATCGATCGAGAGTTCCAGCGACTTCTACAGCGAAGTGCACAAAATCGAAAGCTCTAGCCCGGATTCGATGATAGTTCAGGACACACTGAAAAAAGATGAGGACGCGGTTTCCGAGAAGCAGCCAAATGCCGTTATCATCGAATCTCCTGAACAGATTAAAGAAAGCAGCGCGGAAACGACAGTCAGCGAATCAAAAGATGAAAAAGAAGAAACCACGAAAGATGCCAATCCCGATGTTGCAGCTGCTGCAACAAAAGACAAAGTGGAAAATTCTTCGACCACTGCGGACGAAGAAGAGGAAGAAGTAAAAGATAAACCTATCGAAGAGAATAACGTTGCGACCGATGACAGCAATACACCGACCAACACCGAAGATTCCGACAAGACCACAACAACGGTTGAAAACACAGTTGACTCTGTTGTCGTTCCCAAAGAGAACGACGTCGACACCGAAGAAGACACCGTGCCAATTGTCCCTACCGACGAAACGCGGGAAGCGTTGACGGTTAAAGTGATCGAGAAACTCCAACTAGAGAACGACCGCGAAGTGATCGACAGCGACACATCGGAAGCGTACTTGACGCCTACCGAAAATCAGGAAGGCTCGGTCGACATAAGAAGTAGAACATCTGAGGGCGAGAAACTCGACGACGACAACAACACCGTTGAGAAGAAGGACGCTTCCGAAGACAAGGACGTTACCGCTGACGAGACTACTGAAACTGGCGAGAACGAAGAAGCAGAGGAAACTGTAAAAAATCCTAATTGCTCAACTAGCGTAGTAAAAAGCGGCGAGGCTTGCGAAGCGGAGAAGTCAGTAGATCTAGAAGACGAGAAGGCGGAACCAGTAGTAGTGAATAGTGCGTTAAGTAGTGACGATCGCACAGTGGATTCTTTAACGGAGGACAAAAGTGCTGTTATTAATGATAACGAAGATGACGCGAAGGTCGAGAAACACTCAAGGGAGCCGTCCACTATTTCTACTAGCTTAAGTGATAATAAGCCAGACGTTCCGGCGACGACTGGCGAGGTAGAAGTAACAGATAGCGTGTGTAGTAATAGTGATGTTCAAAGTTCTGTAGATAATGTGACGCAAGTGCCAAATCCTAAGCAGCAAATCCCAACAATATCTACGGTCTGTGATGCAACTAAAAGTTTATCCGACGGTGTGCCTCAAATCGTTAGTTCTAATGTGGTTACCAGAGACAATGCGTTAGCGAATGACTTAACTCCGGATCACATAGACAACCACCGCAGATCCAGCCTGCCGATCGTCTCCACGGAACCGGTCGCGGATGATAACAGTCACGAGCCACCCTCCTTGCCTGTACCCTTACGGAAGACATCGTCACCCCAAAAACGACCAAGGAGTGCCTCTACGTCCACGCAGGTGGATCCCAATCATTTCGGTGCGTTACGAAATATTGCTACTTTCACATTTGTCTATTTTACAAAATTTGTAAAAAATAAATGTTTTTTATTTTATTTTATGTTATTTTTTTTTTATTGCAGAAGCCAAAAGAGCAAAACAAGGAAATCCTTCCACGCGACCAATGTTCAGTCCAGGTCCGACACGACCTCCGTTCAGAATACCAGAATTCAAGTGGTCTTACATACATCAACGGCTATTGTCGGATGTTTTGTTTTCGTTAGAAACAGATATTCAAGTGTGGAGAAGGTAAGAAATGTTTTTTTGTATTCACTTATGAACGGAAGAGAAATTGACCCTATCAGAGTTTTGTGCTAATTTTTCTGCATTTTACAGTCACTCGACGAAATCTGTATTAGATTTCGTGAACAGCAGTGAAAATGCCATTTTTGTGGTGAACACTGTCCATCTAATTTCGCAATTAGCTGACAATCTCATAATAGCCTGCGGCGGCTTGTTACCCTTATTAGCGTCAGCTACCTCGCCAAATGTACGTAAATTCTTCTCACGCATGATGAAATGTAAAAATCCCATAGATACAGTTTTTCAATCTGTTTGTTTTAATCGTTTATTTTAATGATTGGTTTTAGAGCGAACTGGACGTAATCGAACCAACTCAGGGGATGCCAATCGAAGTTGCAGTTTCTTTTTTGCAAAGACTAGTCAACATGGCCGACGTACTTATATTCGCTAGCTCGTTAAACTTTTCAGAACTGGAGGCGGAGAAAAATATGTCGAGTGGCGGCATACTGCGACAATGCTTGCGATTGGTTTGTATCACTATGCGTAAGATATTTTAACGATACACCAGAAAGAAAAATTGAAATTAGTCTAGATGAATAGAATGATTTTGTCACATTTTGATCGTAATTTTTTTTTATTTTTTGCACTTGATAAAATATAGAATTTATAGCCAAAGTTTATATATTCTATATATATATATATATAGAAAAATAAATATAAAAATTATTATGTTAATATATCAATTGTTTGTTTTAGTGCTGCTTTACGCGATGTGTATTATGTGTGCAATATTTTTTTAACAAAAACTACCTACAAAGCATTAAAAAAATTTCACCATAATACACTCGAATGAAACGTGCAGTTGCTATGATATATATCTTTATTTATTTTTATTTTAGTGAAAATAAATGTGGCATGCATCAAATTCTAAAAATTCGACATACAATTACTACACTTTGAAAACAAGTATATAATAAAAGGCATATAATGAAAAAGTTACATATAATAAAATTACATATTTAATACAGAAATAAAACAATGTTTAGAAATACTTAATATCAACATAAAACAATTTTTATACAAAACTACATATGTTTTATTCAACATTTGACACGTTAAAGTGAAAAACTAAGAAATATATCCGCAATATTGCGGATGTAGTGTCAACACAACATTTATAGTATATTCGAAAAAATAGTTGTACTTAGACCCAACATATACACATCCTTTTGTTGTATTTACCTAATAAACTGCTTCTATAGGTCTGTACATGTGCCGTTAGAAACTGCTTAGAGTGTAAAGAACGTGGCAGATCATACAGCATGTTAGGTCGGCAGATCGGTACTAGTAATAAATCACAGCATATACAATCGCTCATACGCGGGGCTCAAACATCGCCTAAGGTACGTTCTATCCGATCGAATTTACTTTGTGTGTAGGATACAAATATAGTAAACACAATTTTGTTTCCCAATATTTTTTGTTTCAAAAGTTCTGTAGTTTTGCTGGTGTGTTCAATAATATTCTATATAAAGAATATTGTTTTATTTATAGAACATCGTGGACAATCTTGCGCATCAATTAAGCCCTGTAAAGGATCCGGAGAAATTGTTGCAAGATATGGACGTCAATCGTTTAAGAGCTGTGATATACAGAGATGTTGTAAGTAATAAGTTTTAATGTATTGTTAAATGTGATATATGTGTGAGTAAAAATCAAGAAGAAAGATTAAATCGCTCAATTTCGATTTCAGGAAGAAACCAAGCAGGCACAGTTTCTGTCCTTAGCTATAGTTTACTTCATTTCTGTATTAATGGTTTCTAAATATCGCGATATATTGGAACCACCAATATCGCAACGTCCACCTAGTCCAGTACAAACGATACAGACAAATGGCGCCGGTCTCAGGCCAGGTAGCCCCTCAGGTGAGATTCTCTGTATTTTTATTGAGATCACTGACACTAATTCGAAACGATAATTTATATAAATATCGATCATACAAGTAATCGTTATATCAGTGAGGACAATTTTTAAAAAGAATTGTTTTTATAATTTTTAATAGTTTATTTTTTTTCACCGAGTATGCACTCTGCAAAGAACTTATGAATTACAGAATTAATGTAAGAAATAACATGACACTGTACTGTGATGAAAAATTGTTTAATGCGAAATAGAGAAGAACGTAAATGAAATTTTTTTCATTATATTTATATGTAATTTTTATTATATTTATATGAGAGAGAAAAAACTAATATAATAAATCTAAAAGATCAAACCTAATATTTTTTATATTCTACTACGTTTAGCTAACAATTGGTTATTGTTAAAATTAAGAAATCATAGAAAGAAAACAATGGAATATCTTATCATTGCACGTTGAACGTATTGTTTCTCTAAAAAAAAAGTAAAAAACTTCCTAAAAAAAAACTCTTCTGTTCACTCAAAACTCTCTTATATGTCAGATATATATTCTTTCTTTGTAGAGATTATAGTTAATAAATTAAATATGTCTAGCGAACGTTAATTTACAATTAGTTTTCGATAATACAGCATGACTGCAGCTATACAAAGAGACTTAGAGAGAAATTTGCAACGGAAATGTCTCGTATAAAGATACATATATCCATCTGATTAAATAGCAAACAATAGAAAAGTATTATCTTTTTCAAAATTTTCAATGTTTAACAATTTCTTTGGCAACGATGTATTGATATCGTACACTATTGATACGTTGTTACCGAGAGAATTCGTTTTTACTATGTAATAATTACTAAATTTACAGAGCAGCAGAGATTAGCTGGCTAAAAAGAATTCTTTGTTATAATAATATCGTAAATGAGAATGAAATATAGATGTTATAAATAGCGTCGATATATACATGTACAAATATGTAGCTAGTGTTCAACACTGTGCACCAAAACGATGTAGCTGCAACTGAAACAACAGCACATGACACCAAAGTAGAACGCATGTGTTATTGCACTGTATGAAGTAAACATCCTATATATATATATATATACATATATATATATTATATATGTATCTGACAGTGAGAGTTTTGATGTTTGCCGAATGTGTTTGCACTTTTTTGCGTTACGAATATATATACTTGCGTTACATATCGTTGTCGTTGTTATTCTCTTGAATGTGAAACTTCTTTGTGTGGGGAAATCTTTCAGAAGATCGATGTCTCTATGACTGTGATTATATAGATGTCATATATGATTGATAACTGGATGTTTGAAACGAGAATCAACAGATGTCTGTGTCGCGAAATAAGTTCTTTTAGAATGTTATACTCTGTTTAGGCGTTTATAATATATTATCGATAACACGTATCGTGACGATATCTTTCGAATCGCAATCAAAGCAAATGATAAACAATATATTGATCTTTTTTTTTCCAAGTCTCTAAAAGGTTTATTATACGATATACAATGTTTTTGTAAATAATACATGTAGTTTTTTTTAATGATAAAACACATAGTATTTCCTTATTGAATTTTACTTTATGAAAGAGTTAACTGCGATACGACACGCCGACTATGCCCGATAACAGTAGCAAATATGGTTCCTCGGCAGATGGGAATGGTGGTGGAGGAGGGCGGCCTCTATTTCCACAGTGGTCTCACCACGTGTACCCACAGTTCCTCCCGGGATCTCACCCTAACGCCAATGCGAATGTCAATGCCAATGCCAACCACCACATCAACCAGCACCACCACCAGCACCCGCTACCGGCTGCCAGGCACTCTAATCGCCAGCCACCTTCCAACTATTATCTCCCGAATCATCATAACAGTCACTATAACCATCACCCGAATAACCATAACTATCATCGCCATCATCACTATCATCATCACAATAACAACAACCACCATACGCTTCAAAAGCATATCGATCAGCCCCGAAATCTCTGTCATAGAAACTCCGGTGTCGGGCTGCAAGGTAACTCGAAAACCCGAACAAGAACAAGTTGTTTCACAGAATGTCCGAGTTCTTTTGGCCTGATTTAATTGCGCAGCTCCTCCTGTTTTTATACGCTGATTTACAGTCTGCACGACGCTTATCGAATATATGAACGGCTTCTTGCGTTTCCTCGCGCGCAAGAAAAGTCCCTTGGATGTGTTTTCCCCCTCGATGTTTATACATACAATAGCTACTGAATTCTTCCCGCATTTACGAGTCTTAATATTGAGTAAAATAGCTTAAGAAAAGTATACACTATAAGTTATATTAGAAAAAAGTTCAATATTTGTTTTTCTTGCAGTTAATTTCTCTGTTTTTCTTGTTTACATGTGGATTAATTACACTTCAGTTATTGTTAAAACTAATACATATTTTTTTAATTACGCTTATGTTTATTTCTCTAAGATGACCGCGCGCACACTGCATGTTGTGTACACACAAACTGTCTTGAAAGTTTAAAGCATATATTGTCGTGAAAAAAGTAAAACTGAATAAATGTTTTATTTTATACAAAAAAGAGCATGTGTACTTTAAGTACGTGACTTATTTCGTAACTCATTTATCATGTTGTTTGTACTATTTGATACAAGTAAATACATTCAAAATTTTTTTTCAAGAACCACCAACACGTCTTTGAAGATCGGCATAAAATTATTAAAATTTACTAATTTATTCTCAAAAAAAAAAAAAAAAGAAATTTAAGTGCTTTATATGAATGTTGCGTCCTATATAATTTAGCTTTTGATTTTCGCACACCCCTCTCGTGTAATACCGTCTAACGAGACAGAGAAAATATTATATATTATGTGTTTTAATCTTTTATTATTGTACATAGATGTTATTATACTGATCTCTCTGCATTTCCCACTTCAACAAGTTGCAAAGAATCATGTCAGATAATATTGATTATTTTACACACCACACATGTATATAATAAGAGAACTGTTCCACTTTGCTCAAGTTGAACGCATGTTGTATGGATATCAAATGGCTTTGCGAAAATCGTTCCACGCGCTTCTCGATTTTTTTAACATCGCAACTTTGATCATGATGTTCTCAGGTAGCGGAGGTATCATGAGTCAATCGGGTTCTCAGGACGACGGTGAATACGAAGTCATCATCGTCGACGAGAACAACTCTTCGATCTTGGCCGATCACGACGTCACGTCGTCGGGACCGCCGTCGACCAAGGTAAGTTCACACCTATGAATAGCCCGAACTCCCGACACCTGAAAAGTGCACCAGACACTTGTTCCACCTTCACCCGAACAAAATTTGAAAGAGAAGTCTACGAGAAAAATTGAACCGAAAAGTCTATCTCAGGTAAAAAGTCTTGTAAATTCCGTTAATAAACGTGTATGAAAATTCAATTCGATAGTGTACGACATATAGTTTGACTGAGACACTGAAACATAATATGGTTATTATTCTCTCTACTGAAAGTTTTGACGATTTTACTTGCGAGAATTGCATGCGTTTTTCGGTAGATAAGACGAACGTAGAACACAGGAGGATTTTCGATGTTTCGAATCTTTTGCTTTCACACAGCTCTACGTAGCGAGTACGATCTCTTGCGGGTCTTTTTTTTCTAAACGTTTTTCAACAGAACACGTCTTATCTCTTTTCAATACTGTCCTACAAATTTTTTTTCCTAATATATACTTCTCTTTGTGCTCGATAAATATTTTGAACTAATACATGACTCTCTAGCAGCGAGACAGCACTTTTTCTTTTTTTTTTCCACGAGAAGCACGATCTCTTTACGGAAATATATATTATGTACGTTTTTCACCGCAGTAATGATCAGATACTTTTGTGCACAACGCTTTTGCACATAGTTCATCCAAACACGTGTTCTCGTTCACGTGGCAAATTGAATATATAGAATTGTTAATAGTTTGATATAGACACAGTTGTAAAATTTATATCAGTAATAGACTTTGTATATATACGATAGCTCAAAGATAGTTTACATAATCGTAAAACGATAAAAAAGGTAAATTTTTATCTTCAATTTTTAATTGATTAAATGTAAAACTTTTTTGTGTTCGATAAGAATTGTACGAATTCTATAAATGTAGTGCCCCTTTCCCCCCACCCCCCTTTATTAGGTGATTCCGATGTACACGTAATTTCGGAACCACATTGTTCGTAGTTGAAAGAAATCTTGCGATGTCCAGCATGTAGTGTTTACACTTTATCGATTGATATCCTGCATCTCTACGTAGACCCAAGGCGTAACGACCGTTATCTCTCTCAGTGATCACGATGTCCCGTAATTTATATTTATAATAATATTTATTATGTATTCGCACGCAGTTATGTGTCACGTCACGGAATTTGAGGAATCTCATTGATTTTTTTTGTCGATTTGAAATTTTTCCACCTTGGTGAAGAGCCGCGAAATTTTACTCGCGATTTATCACCGCACCGCCGCGAAATCACACGCGTAATTTAATTTTAATATAACCCCTCTCGATCTCGAGCATGTGCGACTTACTCTGACTCTTGAATTTTTCTCTCATTGTTAACTTCCTCTGCTTGCATTGCTATGCGTACTAACTACTGGTTCTGAAGGGAGGTCACACTGGTGTACCTCGGCCGCGGACTATTCTCGAGGATTACACCTCATCAGAACCAACGCTTGGCACTTCTACAAGGTCCGAACCACTGCCACGAAGTCTACAGGTAAAACTAAACTAAAGTTACACAGAGAGATCTCTCCGGGAAGAGAGAACGGGAATTCGTTCCTCTCCGCGTTTTTTTCTTTTTTTTTTATGTCGTAACGATCCAAGCCACGTGTTTTCGGAATAAAAACTTGTGTTGTTAAAAAATTTTTTTTTTATAAATTTTTCTTTTGTCGCAAACGAGAATGCAAAAAGATGCGCAACAAAAAACGCCCAGTTGACGGGTGTGAGAAAAGAGAGAGAGCGAGATACACTCTTTGATTGATGCATCTATTTCGATGCTTACGTTAGTGTTGTCATAATGTTGTAATACGTAGCGGTCCTTGACACGCGTACAATGACGGTATACAATCACGGTACAAATATATAATACAGTGTGTTTAGTTTTGCGCGTAAAATAGCGACACTACAAAGTCGGAAGATTCTGAAACGTGCAATGTATTGTATGTTTATACCGTGCGCCATTTCGTCTTCTTCTGCGTAGAATCGTAAGCTTGAATACGTAACAGGCTTATTTACTTCTTTCTTATAATACATAGTTGATTGCCGTAGTAGTGGTGTACTACTAACTGCATGTAAGTACAAGGCACGCGAAAGTTTTATTGATAAAGTATGACTGTATGAAACGTTTTTTTTTTTCTGTGGAAGATACTATACATACTTTTTTTTTGGTTAGTAAAAGATTTTCGTTAGTAAAAGATTTTTTGTTAGTAAAAGATTCCAGTGTGTGTGTGTCTGTACAGTAGCAACATAATATATCTCTAAATTTCATGTTGTTGAAGGGACGTTCGCATCGAGAGCGAAAAAAACTATATTTCGCTTCTAATCGAGCAGTGATGTAAGAAAAAACACTTCGAACATTTCGAACTTCGACGTTGAATTTCAAGGAATATTATCGAATAAAAAAGAAGATTTAAAAAACGACGATTATATTCGTATAAATAATTTATAAAATACGAACAGACGAAAATAATTTATTAGACAATATTGCAAATCCCCCATCTTGTATGTCGTATATTTTTTAATCCGTATAACTTCTGCATATTTACATTATATATATTCGTCCGATAGGATTTTTTTTTTTTTTTTTTTTTAATCTCGATATGAGATCCTAATTCCGAGATCTTACGTTTTATTTTTTTTTTCTTTATTTCGATCATCGTCACTTTCTACCAGAGCAACGACTCAAGCGAGGAGACAGTACATCGCAGCAATATCACCGTGGACCCGAGTCCTTCCGAAGTCACCACCGACAACGAAAATAAGCACAATTCGTCCGAGGAAGCCTGGACAGACGTTAATCTCAACGAGGATGGCGACACGATGCCGATTACGAATCCCAGAGAGGATCCGCGAAATATTCACAATATCGCTCATTCGCGTGGTAAGAATCTCGAATGCCAGGAGGATTGTTTGTAATTTGTGATCAGAATTATTGAAAAAAAAAAAAAGAAAAAAGAACAATTTGTATCTAAAACAATTTAATCTTGTACGAGCGTAACGACGAGACGCATATATATATTGAAAACTATACAGGCGACATTCAGGACAGCGAGGGCAACGTTCTCGAGCAAGAGATGCTCGGCAACGCGGAACGGGGGGAAAAGCCGTCGGCGGAGATCTCGGTGGTGCGAGTTCCCGATCGACTGGTGGTAACCGCGGCGTCACCTAGGGCCGACGAGTTGCCGATCAAAGGTCTGGTCGATCATTTACCCGTACCAACACCTTCCCGCGAGGCCTCGCTCACGCAAAAGTTGGAAATGGCCTTGGGTTCGGTTTGTCCCCTCCTTCGGGAGATCATGGTGGACTTTGCCCCCTTCCTGTCCAAAACACTCGTTGGCTCCCATGGTCAAGAATTGTTAATGGAAGGAAAAGGTACGAGTTGCAAGGGTATGTCAAACGTGCGGTCATATTTCTATGTTTGGTGTCGCATGTTGTACGTATAAATTTTTTTTTTTGTGTTGAGAAATATCCATTCCGCGTAAAACAAACCTGATTTTCTATTCCGGAATGGTCTATAAATTGCATTAGGAGGAACGCGACGGTGTGTCTTGTATGCGCGCGCGTTAATAAAATCAAATATAAAAGGGAAAGACCTCACGCGCGTTTTATACGCGCGCGCAATATGACGTAGAATGTCCGAGACTCAATAGATATATAAAGGATATATTTCACGTTGGACTTTATTACACGGGGAACAGTCATAACGTGGTCTATGTTTTCCAAGTAACGCCGAGATATATATCACGCCTACGAATATAAAAAACATAGGAAGCGCATAAAGAATTACGAAAACAACAAAATTCATTTATATATATATATATATTTTTTTTATTTGTTTGTTTTTTTTTTCTATCTTGTTGCGCGATAAAAATAGTTGTAAACACACAAAACGCAGCATTAGATGTGTGTTTCGGGTTTTAATACCTTTTTCGAATTTCCACCGCAATATACGACGGTGTTTTCTAAAAAAAAAAAAAAAACAATGTTTATTACCTTCTTTCAAATTTATTTGTTTACGTCGCACACACACACGTGTTTAAAATTATCATCGATAAAAGAACGGGAAAAAATTGTCATCGCGCGAAAGACAAACAAAAAAAAAAAAAAACATGATTAAAATTCTACTTATCGTGTAAAATTATTTAAAACTGTACATTTAGATGTGTTCGAGTGATAAAAATTTCAGATCCGTTCGGTGCTCGGCGTGTTTTTCGGGGTGAGGTACTTTCGTCACTTTTATGGCCCGAGTATCTCTCGGCGTTTCACACCGAGTATTCAAATTAGTCACTTTATGATTTCGCTTGAGGAAGATAGGCAGCAGCAGCAGAGCGCGCGTTCCGAGTAATCGCTCGCTATTAGTATTCAACCTGCGAATAGTGACCGCGCGCAATGATTCTCGCGGATTTCATATTCAGGAAACGTAGCGTTTCGATGGTCCTGCGACCATATCGATGCGCTTTATTTTTAACGCAACGCGTTACAAACTGAACTGTCTTCTTTGTAAATCACGCCGCTGTTCGTGTTCGTTTTCTCTTCGTTGCTCGCTTTCTGTTGTTGTTTCGCTCACGTTTCTCGCGCTCTCGTTTCTCTAACGATTTTCTTCGCAATATATTTGCCAGGTTTGACCACGTTCAAGAACAGCAACTCCGTCGTGGAACTGGTGATGCTCCTCTGCTCGCAGGAATGGCAAAACTCTCTGCAGAAACACGCGGGTCTCGCTTTCATCGAGCTCATTAACGAGGGAAGGTAAGAGACGTTTATTACAACTAGTGTGCGCGCAAAAACAAAACGAAATCAAACGTTTCTCGTTTCCCTTCATGAAAACGCTTCTCTGCTTTACACAGGTTGCTATCTCACGCGATGAAGGATCACATAGTAAGAGTCGCAAACGAGGCAGAGTTCATTTTAAACAGGATGAGAGCGGATGACGTGCTGAAGCACGCTGACTTTGAGGTATAGCTCGCATTTCTTTGCGCGATTTTTTTTTTTCATTACTCCGTGTAACACCAGTGTTTCCAACCAAGTTTTTTCCGTTCTCTTGAGATTTTCTACAAAATGATTTTCTCACAGTCTTTTGTTTACTCGAACACGTCACGATATAATATTGCAATGATTAAATTGAAAACAATTAATTAATAATTTAATATTTTTCTCTTTGCACAGTCACAATGCGCGCAAACGTTACTGGACCGTCGAGAGGAAGAACGCATGTGCGATCACCTGATCACCGCGGCACGAAGACGCGATAACGTGATCGCCAGCAGATTGCTGGAAAAAGTCCGAAATATTCTGTCCAATAAGCACGGTGCATGGGGATACATGGATCCAATGGCTGCAAAGTACGTTCCGAATATCGCAATTATATTGCTCGAAACAACCTTCGTGAATTATTCAAAGATGAGATTTTGTTTAATCATTCGCGCATTTTATCTCGTCATTCGCAGATCGACCGAGTACTGGAAGTTGGATGCTTGGGAGGATGATGCACGCAGACGCAAGCGTTTCGTGCACAATCCACTAGGCTCGAGCCACCCGGAGGCTACTCTCAAGGCGGCTCTAGAACACGGTGCACCCGAGGATGCGATACTTCAGGCGCGTGAAGAGTTTCACGCGCATCTCGCAGCCTCGCGTGCACACCAACAGCAATTGCAGTCGGCGGATCTCTTGGATGACAGTGAATTGCTCGCGGACGACAGGGATCTCGACAACGACCTGACAGGTTGGTCGGCGTTCTCCGTTTTGCTGATAAACGAGGCGTGACATTTTAATGACACATTACGTACCACGCGAACCGGTTTCTCTCCCGTCAATTTCGCACAACGTTGTTGAGTTCACTGTTTAAATATCGATCGTTAATTATTACATGTTACTCCACTTTCCGCGCTTAATTTTCAATTTCTATGCGCCGTATAGAGTAGAATTTTATGCCGATAATTAGCATGAATTAAAAGACAAACAAAAAAAAAAACGGCGCAATTTATTCACATCTTAATGATTGAAGAGAAAAAAGCGCGCGTATATTTATTGCGCAATTTTTATTATCATTGCACGCGCTCGGTTCGATTGTTCGTGTTGTTTTTGGTTTTCAGGTCCAGTAAACATCAGCACGAAGGGCAGATTGATCGCACCTGGTATCGTGGCGCCCGGCATCATTTCCGTTACATCCACAGAATTGTATTTCGAGGTGGACGAGGAGGATCCGGAGTTCAAGAAAATCGACAGTGAGGTGAGTTTACGTAGATTAAATTGTTTGGAACAACAAATATAAATATACACACCGTCTCTCGGCGCATATCTTTCGTCGTAACACGCGTTGTTTTATGTAATCTTTGATAATTAGTGGTTTTTTAACCTTATCTTCCCTTATCGTTAAAATAGAGCGTATGTATTTGGGACAACATTTACAAGTTATACGTTGTTACGTGTTTAAAATGTAGTCACCGGTCTTGCCTCGGCGATAAGATTGTTTTTTTAATGAAGGTTGTTTAAACGTAAGAGCGCTAAAACGAGAATTTAGAATTTCAAACTTGTGTTTGTATTTAGAATTTTAAACTTATATGTTTCGCTAAAACAAAAAAACGTAATCGTATTTTTTTTTTTTTTTTTTTTTTTTTCAATTTTTCTCGATTTCGTTATTTCGCGGGAATGCATCTCTATCTAGCGTGTGTGTGTGTGTGTGCGCGCGCGTTAGCACCGCGCCCGCGCAGGTTCAAAAATTGCGCGCGGTAATAACGCCCACTATTTACATGTTAAATGTTTGGGGTTAATATTTTATATTGCTGTTCTCTCTCTTAAACTGACGAACGCGAGAGCCTAAGGTAGCCGCTCATAACGAAGAAAATCAATCACTCCGGCTGTCGTGGAATTTGAATAAGTGTGCGTCGTAAATGATGAGACGTGGCGAAAGCTTCCACGGCACCGCCGCGATGGAAGCAGATTCTGGCTAGAATTAGTCCGGACGTGTCCCTGTCTATCAGTGTCCATAAGGCACCCTACATTGTGAAGGTTTACACAATTTAAAAAAAAAAAAAAAGAAAGAAAGAAAGAAAATAGGTACAAGAGGAGAAAAGAAAGTCGAGATAAGGCACGCACGACGAGACGCGAGAGAGAAGGAAGGAGATACGAAGAGCGAGAAAGACAAACTGGAAGAACTAGAAGGACGATTATCATATATCGGTCGTAGATCTCACGTTTGTATAACTAGGGAATAAAACAAACAGAGGAGGGCCCCATGGGGTCGACCGATCTTCAGGGTCGGCAATTATGAGCCCCCCGCGGGGCCCGGTATCCGCCTGCCCGCTCTTCCGTCTCTCTTTCTCTCTTTCCCCGTATCTCCCATCGCTTCGCCACGCACCGACCACGCATCTCGGTGGCATAGGTGAACAAACAGCTTCTCGGGAATGTACTGAAACTAACTACCACAGTTTCCCACCTAGCCGATAGACATCGCGCACTGTAAAATCGTATATCTCTCCGCGCTTCTCGAGAGTAAAAGTTTGAATTTTTTTTTTTTTTTGTTACATCGCGCACTGTTCGCGTTGCAACATTTCTTTTTGCGCGTGCGCATTGTTAACTGATCTATGTGCGCATGTGCTGATATCGTCCTAACCGATCGATATACGCATGAGCACAAATTGCAATTGTTGCTGCAATGCACAGTGTAAAAAAAAAAGGCAAGATAGAAAATTACACACAATTTTTTTACAAACATTTGTGCGTTTTTATAACAATGGAAATACACTTAATACACGTTTATTCGATCACCCCGACTGTTTCGAGAACGAGAATCGCTATTCGCGCTTCCTTGCCGAGGTAATAATAAAATTTTCCTTAATAAATTTTTAACCATAATTTTTTTTTATAGACATTGTTGTACGAAATCTCACTGAGGTTGTCAAGTTAAATTCTTCTTTTAACGATTTGTGACGATAACGTCTCGTTATTTATTTAGTAGTACACTCGGTGTGTCGTTCGAGAATTTCAACAAATCGCTCGTCGTCCAACGATGCTATCGCGCGCGCTTCCCGAAGCATGCGCAGAGATTTCGTGGGTCGTGTCCACCTGTCGTCCCCGTTATATCTCGAACGACGGGACTCGCTTCGTGAATAGGACGTACGAACTCATTCGGGCTCTCTTAATTGGAATCCTTTTTAAGAAGGAACGCGCTGGAGAGCGCACCTGGAAGTGTGCGAGGAAAGAGCGCGCGCGCAAAGGATAGAAAGAAACAACAAAGAAGTGGATGAAGAGAGGCCGGGGAGGAAAGGAGGAGGCGGAGACGAAGGTATAGTGGATGGAGAAAGAGGGAGAGAGACCGGTCGTTCACGATCGAGACACGCTCATTAGTCGAGGATGTCCCGAGGGTAGGCGGGAGACTTCGTCGAATTCGTAGGCGATGGATCACTCGATAGTCGAGCCGAGACTTAAGCGATCGTAATGCGCGGCCGCAGAAGAGGATGCACCCAGGAATGGCCTCAGGGAGGGACTGCATATCGGCTCCCCGCCCGCACCCTCTTTTGTGCGTATCTCCTCGCTGGCCTCTTCCTCGCCGATCGCGCCGATTCTCCTCCCGTCTTCCTCCTCCGCCTTTTATAATGGCTCGGGCAAACGTATTTATCGTGATTTATCGTTTACACGGGTCTCTTCTTCCTCCCCCGCCCTCGCCTTTCTTTCTCTTGTCTCTCGCTCTTTCTCTCTCTCTCTTCTTCTTCTCCGTCTGTCCCGCAGCGTTTCTCGTTGAAGATAGAGGATGCGCACCGTGCGATTACGTCGCGAATGAATTATTGATAGTCCGCGAGGAGCATTAATATCTAAAACAAATAATCCAACGGCGCGGCACTCCGCCTCTCGCTCGCGCAATACTTTTTTTTGTCTTAAATTTGACGAGGAAATCGCGCTCTTCCTCCGCACGATTCAGATGACCGGTGAGTGAGCGCGAGTTGTGTCCGCGCGTGATAAATTAAATGGTTATTCGCGTTTCGCATCGTGTGTATTATTTTGAGAAGATTTATGTTATATAATTGCTCGTGATGACGCGTAATAACGGTATGTCGTCGGTGGTTGTCGTCGTGTAAGAGGAAAATTGAGTCGCCACTATTCTTATAGACAGCAAGACGAGAGAGGTAACATCGTAAAGTAATAATTGATTTTCTTCGTCTCCCATTAGCATTTATCGTACAAGTTCAGAAGCTGTAAACACGCGTACGCACGAAGTAAAGAAAAACGATAGGAAAACAAAAGCTATCGACGCGGCGCTTGAAATGTAAATTTACATATCTGTTATTAAACCTTCGTTTTTTTATTTTCACGAACATCGAAGAGAGTAAAGAAAACACTGTCGATAAATCTAATACGAACTTGTTCGAGAGAGAGAGAGAGAGAAAGAGATAGGTCACACGGAGACATTAAATTTCGATTCGCGTCGCGGCGGTTCGCATTTTTATGGAAACCTGCTCCGTGGCGCCTAAAACTCTCTCCTCTCTTTTCGGTGGTGTGGGGTTTTATCGCGGGCACACGCTGCGAATATATATCCCCCGTGAGACGCTCGCGCGGCGCAAGAAAGAGAAAAGATCGGAGTGAGAGAAGGATGTACCTACCGACCGGACAGGTGGTCCGCGTGCCACAGGTTGTGGTGCGCGCTCGTTCGCAGGGAAGATACCATTAACGAGGAGTACAATGTCGCGAAAAATCCGAGAGACATCGGGTCGTTTATCAGCGCGTTCGCAAATAGAAACTTCCTCGTAGATCGTATACGAGGTGCGGGGGGAAGGGGAGGGAGATACTTTGGCCTCGTGGAGGTATATATCTGTGACTCACTTTGCATCGGGAATCATTAATATCGGTTTGTGCTCACGTAAGTTGAACGATTGTGAAGTCGATTGTACAATCGCCCAGAGATATCGATGTAAAAAAAAAAAAAAAAAAAAAAACAAGAAAAAAAACGTCCACACTTTATTGCTTAGACGTTCGCGCATGAGAGACTAAACGAGAGTGACAAGGGAGGGCGGACTGTGACCGAGCACCGGTTTTAATGGTATGCGATTACGGGGCCTCGGCTTCGGCAATGCATATGCATGATATCGGTGTGTGTGATGTAGTGCAAGTGACGTTATAATAATGCGACTGTAATTATTCCGCGCGCGCTTCGGTCTCGCGCGCGGGATTTGTCCCACCTTCTTGCTTTTAAAACACAGCCGTCGCGAAACCCGGGGACGACCCGTATCTCCATTCCATTTTAATTCCGCCGCATTATCTCTCGTATATCTACGCGATTATAAACGCGTGTCGATAAATAATAAAGCCTGTCAGCTACTCTCGCGGCGCGGCAGATTGCCGGTGCTGTCAGTGAGCTTCGCTCTCCGAATAAAGAGAGACTTTTCCTCTCCTCCGTTGCGCTCGTCCGTTGAATTATGTATCGCGAATTTCGAAATAATAACTCTCGTCGAGTTTGATGAATAAGCGCGCAACTACCGATCGGATCTAATGTCTTCTGCTTGCGTATACATCACTCTCTGACTTTGTTATTTGAAAAAAAAAAAAAAAAGGAACGGCGAAAGAGAGAGAGAGAGAGAGAAAGAGAGAGAGACAAATAGAGAAAGAGAGAGGCAATAATTATTCTTCCAACTATGCCATTGCGCATTTTCTGCCAAAGGGATGCACGAGCGCCGCCGTATCGATGCGAATTTGCATATTCCGCATAATTTAATCGATCCGCGACCTCGATGAGATTCGACGTTATGGTAGCCGACGACCGGGGGGCAGAGAGTCTGCGCGAAAAGGATGCTGTTAGTTTGGTAAACATCCATCAATTCGTGGGCAGGGCAGCAGCGCGAGGCAGAGAACCTGAAGAGCAGGGCAAGGCGGTGGAAGGAACGGGCGGGTTCATTCTCAACAAGGCAGGGGTAATCACTGCTATTAGTGCGGACATTACTCCGGTGGTCCGCCAATCTCCGTAACACTCCATCATATCGGGTGCCCCGAAGGGGACTCACTCAGTGATGTAGAAAATAGATTTTCCTACAGATCGCTATCAGGCTCAACATTTTACATTCGCGTAAAATACTTAATCGCGAGAAAATTGCTTTATTTCTTGAAAAAGAGAGCGCCTGCCAGATACATATATATTACACGCTAATAATCATCTGCTGATAAACGTATCGAATTACATTTTTCAAATTCTCTCATTGCGAATTATCTCATTCGATTAATGAACGTTTGTAAATGTGTATTATTTCAAAATTGGTTTGTTCCGTCAAAATTGCGGAGAAAGATCGAAAAAGGTGTCGCGTTTTTATAATTCGTTTTTTTCTCGGTCACGACAAACGAGCATCGAAATCTCTCTCTCTGTATATATGTAGCAAACGATCTCTCTCGCGTTGCCGGTTTTCTTCGTCGGTCGTTATAGGCGTGACGACCGATTATCCTCGAAAGGAATGATGATGGATATCATAGACAACTGTCTCGTGCCACATCAGTTCTGTCAGCAACTGCAGGTAGGCGGAAAGCTTGTGGGTGTGTATCCGTTCTCTCTGTAAATACGCGAACCCGGCTCTCGGTGTTGAGAGTTCGCTCGAATGTGTATCTATAGGGTGTTATATTTCAAATATATCACTCTGATTTTTGTTTAGACTCTAGTTGAGTATTTAATCTCTCGCGTATACTTTAATTAACGCCGAGTGCGCGAGATACTAAAAATGCGCACGGATATTTCTGACCAATTGAGTTGGTTTATTAATTATAACACGAGGTGTTTTATAGTCATCCTTTTTTTTTTTTTTAACACACCCGATATGTACGTACGCACGAAATTTACGTACGTATCGCGGTTCTGTACAATGTTGCCAGTGTTGGACGTTGATCAAGAACGGCGCAATTTAGGCAGCCACGTTATGACTAAGAATGAAGAATTAATTACTGGTTTGAGCGACGTTGATTCAACATATACAGAGTGTACGATGCTTATCAAGAAGGCAGACTTATAGACCATTATCTTTCCGTGGCAATTAGAGCGACATAACGCTGTTTTTTTTTCTTTTTTTTTGTTTTTTAACATTGTTCTGCGCCTATTAGAAATTGTTGAGATTATTGCACGCGCGTTCTCAATAGCGTCTAATCGCGAACGGCAATCGCATAAGTCGCATTTGCCGTTCTGTGGGTTTCTCGGTTGCCCCATTGATACGGACCTGGAAGAGAACTAGTCGCTCGCAATATAGGCGGGGCAAGGCTGGATCCGATTCAGAGTGTGACGGATGGCGCCCACCTGTGGATTCATTCACTAATCTGCTCGCTAAGCAAACAGCCCGAACACACCCCGTCATTATCGCTGACGGCGTAAGTAGCGCCCGATCTCGTTCTTACCCGATATTTATTATGCCCTCTTGGCTCCCCCCCCCCCCCCCCCGTCTTTCTTTCTCTCTCTCTCTCTCTTTTTTTCTGTGTATCTCTCTCCTTCTCCGAGTTCCGCACGATCTCTATAACAGGCCCACGGATCGAACGCCGGGCCCATTTTCACGTCACCCCTTTGCCACATTGATTTTCGGACTCCATAACGGGTGCATGTTGCTCCGCAATTATCGACGGCGCCCGGCCGTGTATCGACGGTGGCCGCGTGTGCCATCTGGATACGTGCCTGGAATGGAATTTCAGGGCTACACATCGTGCGCGCAAATAGCTTTTGATTTCGCTTAAGCGTGTGTGCGCGCGAGTTAACGTGGAAGCGGGTTTGTGCCTGTCGATCGTTTTGCGAGACGTGCGTACACATTTGCTGCTCCAATCCCGCTTAGCAAACAGTTCTTATCCAACGTAACGAATATTTATGAGAAAAATAAAATTTACCATTTTTTCTAAATAAAAAAGTTTGCGCGTCCTCTTTGTTAAACAAAAAAAAACAAAAATGTAAAGTCAGTACTCAAATGTATCGAAGCTCTTTTGATATTGAATCGAATTGAATCTCTCATTAGACGATGTTTCTCATCGCGCGATATCCATCAACTTTTTGTCTCAATTATTAGCAGAAGTTAAAAATTACGCGATGGTAGGCGAGAGCTCATCATCGCGGCTCGTCTCGTCGCGAGCGTGAAACGAGCGAGTGCGCGCGCAGATACGATCGAGGATGAGAAGCAAACGCAAGCCGCGAGATAAAAGAGGAAAATCTTTGCTTCTCGAGAGAGACCTCGGTGCCTTTCCCGCCTTTTCTGCCATTAATCACCGCATCGTCGCGGATACGAGCGCGCGGCGGCGGCGGCGGCGTACCCGAGGCGCATTTTCAAGCGCGTTGCAAAACGAACAGCCGCGACGGCGCTCTTACGACGAATCGATAAATATTAATGAAACCGACGCGACAACGAGCGCGCAAATCACAAGGAGATAAGCGAAGCGAGCGCGCGAGCCCGTATTTCGCATAATACCAATGCCAGAGATGATCGCCGTGAGCGATTGTGTTGCGCGAGGGTTTAGGTTCAGCATCAATTGGCGCGCACGGTTCTTCTGGGCGAGCCTGTGTCGCAAATCGATTCATCGATTGCGCCTTGTCGACCGTGACGATCCATGTCGCGCATGCCCCAGATCACAGACGGGATAAATCTGTGAAACGAGTCGCGACGAATGTGTTTCTCGGACGCGCATTGAAACGTGAACGAGAGAGAACGCCCAATTATCTATGCCACGTAAATTTCCATCGTATATGTTATCGAGATGCGATCACTTCGAGATCGTTTTCGCGAAAATACTATAACGGCTGATAACGAGCGAGATCTGTGGATATTTGAAATAATCTCAAATCGATTATCACCGTCTCGATGGAGCGAGACGCCGAAGCGTCCAGCGTCCAGTTTTGCCTTTAGAAGTGCTGAGAGCGCGCGTGTAATAATAAATTGTCGCTCGCGCGGAGGCAGGTTTTATTTCTCAATTATGCAAAAACGGATCGAGAGAACGATCGAGAGAGAAGAGACGCCGATCGACGACGCGAAACGAAAACTCACAGAACGATGCGTCGTCCGATCCGCGGTTCGATTTGCGCGCGATATAATTTTGCACAACGACACCGATGTGTCGAGATCACGTTTATTATCTCGCGTTAAATCTAATTCGTAAGAAGAACTGTGTTTCGAGCTCTCTCGTTCGTTCAGCCGTTCGATCTGTTGTCGCGAGGACGAAGCGACGAAAAAACGTCGTCATGTTTCCGATGTCGTCTCGCAAAAAGCTGATGAAAATTAATGACCGCCGATCAAAAATTCTGAAACAAAAGTAAAGCAAACACTTTTAGGGATAACTCGCACGTCGATCGCTCGGGAACGAGCGTTTTTTTTTTTTTTTTTTAATTGCGTCATTAATCACGCGCGAACCGACGACGTTGGGAATGGGCGCGTCAGCTGTCCCACACGATTTTCATTCATTCGGAATGCGTGGCAAACGCCCGTGTTGATTCGTGAGCGCGGCGGAATATGTTGCAAAAAAAAAAAAAGAAGGAGAAAGAAAGACGGCGAAAACTTTATAAGTTTACACCGGATGAGCGAGATGGGACGAGAGGCGCGGATAGGCAGGAAGCAAAGGGAATGTTAGTGACCCCGGACGAAGAGAGCGAGAGCTGGTAGTTAAAACCGTGTACGCGCATCCCATAATTTAGCGATTATTTTGACAAGGGTATGATCTTCTGACAGGTTGTTGGCCTTATGGCTACGCTCTGAAATATAGCTATTTAAATGGGGGCACTTAGAAGTTCTGCGGCAGAATGCGCATTTTTTTTCAAACAAGCGAGTCGGCGAAAGTGAAGATCGCGCAATTTGATCTATCTTTGCGTTCCCTCTCTCGGGAATTTTTCTTTGTCTCGAAAACAATTATTATGTACGTAAAGTCAAGCAAAGCATCACCGAAACGCACACAGCGCACGTCAACGAAGTCTGAAAGCGATTAGCAAAAGTGATGGATCAGCGGTTGATTTGTATGCACGTAATTTCCCGATCATTCGCGAGCGTGCGTCAAGTAATTTATAAACTATCACGCGCATGTGTGTGTGTATGCGTGTGCGTTTCGCAAGCTCCGTGTGGATAATGGCACAGCTGATTGCAGTCGCGTGACCGGAGGCAGAGAGTGAGAAAACGAGCTAAAGCGGAATGTAAACTATTATCCTAAGCGCAATTGGTAATTTCGCAAATATACACGTGAATACAAAGTTAGCCATCTTGGAAACATTCTTGTTAGCTTGCCTGACTGGACGGTGTTATTCTCTCGAACGCGGAGCGAAGTCTCCGGAGAGAGACGTTCTTATTAATTTATCTTACATATTGCATTTAGTTCGCCGTTATCTGTCCTTATACGCTCAATATAAATCAATAACAAACGAAAAAAAAGAGAGAAATGCGCGAGTTCAATATTCCGCATCGATGCATCAGTGGCGTGACTCGCGCGATCGCCAACGTTCCCGCCTTCGATTAATTCTCGTTACAGCGAATTATTTGCGAACAGTGGCCGCTGTCGCTTTAAAGCGGCAATCGCGAGCGAATTAATATCCGATACGCGTAAATCACACGATTGTGAATGCGCGCAACGGGGGTTACAACCCCGGAGAGCACACAGGCCCGAAGAAGAACTCGGCGCTCTCCTTAGCGGCCGTAAAGACGCCACGAAGTATGTATGTACCCCCCTCGCGCGGAAGATCACGGGATTCGTACCGGCGGCGTCGCGTTTAGCGGAGAACGATGTATAAAAACGCGCGCGGTGCAGGAGGTTTCGTTTTTGAATTTTGCGGAGAGAGAGTTGCAAAGACGCGCGTTTGCCGCTCGGTCGGTTCCTACGGCAACGATTATCCGGCTGTTAGCCGGCCACACGAATCGACGACGGTAGGGGAAAAGGTTGTTTCGTCGAGGTCGCTTTCGGCACGTTGTCATGCAACATGCAAAATCAGTTTTTTCTTCGGCCATGAGTCAATTTGCCGCGACGAACGAATCCCCGGCGGGAATTTTTCTCGATACGCGAAGCAACGCGTACGGTTCTCTTTTGTGCTTGTCGCGCGTTAGCTCAAGCTGTGTAATCGATGTCTCTTACTTCCATAAATTTATCCTCGCTTAATTTACGCTAAACGCCCGAGCGACAAATAAAACATTTGCGCACACCGTGTTACATTATTCACATCGCGTCGTCGCCGCGAATTTTCGCGACGACAGGTCGCGTAACTACAGTATAGACTCCGTCGAACGAGCGTATCTTTATTCATGCGCATCGAGCAACGTTGTTACAATATTTGCTTTTAATGGTATTTGAAAGAACGATGTCTTGTAATAGCACACTGCGCGAGCGCTCTGGCCCATTCGTGAATACACAAATACCTTCGACCGGGAGAAGTGGAAGGTGCGTGCGTGGAGAAGAAGGGAGGTCCGCCCGCGGCTGGAGGCGCGACGTACGCTGAGTTATGGCGCAGGTTAATTATACAAAACATTCAATTATACCTCCCCAAGAAACCCACACGAAAGCTTTCGATCCCGTCCGTGCGAGCGCGCATCACCAAACGCGCGCATCTCGAAAACGCTATTCGGGATCGGGACGCGACGCTATATAAGATTTCGCAAAAATCTAAACCGACAGTCGAATTTTCTTTCGATTCTTCAACATCGTTGCTTCGGATATCGCGTTGCTAAAATCCAAAAATATACCTCCCTCAGGTAGCAGGCGCAAAAATCATCTTCTTTGTTTCCGTGTCGTCGCGAAGTAGAACAGTTAAAAAAAAAAAAAAAAAAAAAGCGCGCGCGATAACGTTCCGCGCTCATCTCGATCTTATACCGATCTTTGCCGAGCGCCGGCGAATTCTCTGTCGCGGGGGAACGTGTCCCCGTATTTGCGCGTGGTTTATCGATTGATCCCGTCCCGAAGGGTTTCATTTATCACGATCGGTAGGATCCTTGAGATGCCTTAAAACAAAAGCTAACATACACACACACACACACGCGCGCGCACATCTACACGGAAGAGCTGGGATGTCTTCCAGCGACGCTGGAGGACGGCGAGGCACGTGAGAGGCGAGAGGTGGCGGGGGAAACCGATGTTGCCGGGGCCCGACGTGGCGTGGGGCCCCACGACGGGTTCCTTGCGCGGTGAGGGGGGACTCATAACGCAGAGATTTTACGCGCCGGCGCCGGCGCCCCCCGCGGTCTCAGACGCCGCGACCATAATGCCGAAGTCGAATGCACGGCGAACGACGACGGCGGAATATCTCCGAGACTATCACCGAGACGCGTCCCCCGAAGAGAGAGCCCACCTTTTCCACCAACATTCAGAAACGTTTTTATTGATATGTTTATTACATAATGTTCGGGGGGCCGTAGAACCCTATCTTGATTGCGCTTGATCGCGGATTCACCTCCGTAACAGCGTCTTCTTCGGTAATTCAAGGAAAATTAACAACACGCTGTTTCGTAAACTTTAAAGTTTTCCTTGCCACGACGGCAATGAAATCGTTTGGTCATTTTTTTTTTATAATGAACAGCGTAAATGATTCCACAAAAATTGGATTTAACAAATTTTCATCTTTTCGTTGTTAATCACACAGAATGGAATTTTTATTTCTGTGAATGATATTATTCACATGCAGCTCGTCGAAGAATTCGTTTCTCTCGTCAAGAATTCCGTATCAATCGCGCGGCGTGATCAGTTGTCGCACGCCCGTCGAGATGGTGCGTAACAATCGAAATGATCACAGCGGAACATTAATTGCTGGATTATCAAATGGTATGCGCGGAGCGGTATCATTGTACGAATTGCGATGTACGACTGGTTTTTTCTCACTGACAATTCACGCGTGATTTATTTATTTATTCCTCAAACCTCGAACCTTCATGTCGCGCGTTAGATGAAAAGAACGTGAAAGAAGTGGAAGTTCGGCATAAAAGTTTGGTCGTTGTTGCCGTGACTACTGGCCTCGAAGGTCGATGTTTTCGAGACAAAATCTGTGATGTGATAAGCGAACATAAACCATTATGTTAATATTATCTTTTCTGTACCGTTAAAATGGATTTAATATTAATGACGCGCACAAAACATATTTCCAGTAAACTCGCGAGGTGTAAATACGGTGTTGCGTCACGACATTAGACTTGCTGACCTCATCGGAACTTGTAAATTCTGTGAAATGGGATACACACAATTTTCTCGGAGCGAAGACAGAAAATTATGAATGTCGAGAAGAGAGGAGGAAACTCTATCTCAAAAAAAAAAAAAAAAAAAAAACAAATAATGATATATACTCAGTACACGTACGGTTTAATTTACCGCAAAGTATCTATCCGTTATTTAAATATTGTTTTTATTGCTTCGTTGCAAAAACGAATAAATACACGTTTACACTCGCGCCCGTTAGATTGAGAAAATAATAATTCCGCAAACGAGAGTTCGCAATAAAACGCCAACGTTACGCCGCATGCAATTGTCGCGATAGACAATTACGTCGTCGTTTTCCGTGCATAAAAACACACTCGCGCAACTTGGTACGCGCGCGCGCGCGCGACAGGATCGAGTACGGATAAGGACATCGTCCTGGGCGCGCGCGAGGTCACGTTGGAGAATCCTTGGACGTACGTACACACATCCTCGTCGTATTGTAAACCATGTTTTACCAAGCTCGGAACGGTGCACGTATGTATGTACGATTCGCGAAAGTTCTTGCGTTCGCCTCGCGATTTGCACGCAAGTTCTCTTCGCGCGCGCGGACCATTATCATGAAAACACACAGTCCCGCACGGACTTGGAACAGGTAGACACTACCATATCCGGTCGAGAATTCTCGGAAGACTCGACGTTACTCGGATTTCCGACGGAAATTGGATATCGGTTGTGTTCCAATACTTAACCCCCCCGATAGAGGTTCCTTGCGGAGTTTTTCGAACTGACGTAATCGCGCGACATTCGCGGATCTAACGAAAAATCAGCGGGGATCTCGTCATTGTCCCGACAACACCGTAAAGATGATTTATATCTACGGCCTAGGTCGACACCGACATCACGACGACCGAAACGGTTTCTCTTCCCCCCCTGGTATCTTCTTCCTCTTGTCTCGCATTCGAAACCTCATTCATTGTTTTATAGGACCCGTAAAGATGTCAGGCAATTAAAAGATTCGTTTGATTTGTTGCGTGGGCGAGCGCGGGCACAACGGTGTCGACGGTGCGGTAGATACCGGTATACAACTTTCGAATCGGAAATAATGGTGGTGATGGTCATGGCCGTGGCGTGTGGGTGGTTGGTTCAAGTATAGGCAGAGGACCCGAGCGTGTGTATTATATAGTCCGTGAAAACTGCGACCGGAGTGCGCATTGAGTATCACGGGTAACACCTGACATTGTACCGTCGTTGTCCTACAAAAGACACCTTCGGCCACGCTCATAAACGTCCGCGCGGTCTCCGCGTGATATACAAGCTGTATATTACCCGTCCGTAACGGTTTCGAGATGGTTTCGGGGTAAAACACAGCCACTGTCATCCTTTTCTTCTTGATATTGCCCATTTAACCTCGCGAACACGCTCGATCGTAGACATTTCAATGCGAATAATTTTCACAAATCGATTGATTTAAACACGCTCGTAAAACTATTAATCAGACATAAATTATTGATGAGCAATTAAATACATTCTTGCATTCTTCGGGTATAGTCGAAAATAAAACGAGAAATAAT
The DNA here is from genome assembly GCF_002006095.1 of Pseudomyrmex gracilis. Taxonomy (NCBI): domain Eukaryota; kingdom Metazoa; phylum Arthropoda; class Insecta; order Hymenoptera; family Formicidae; genus Pseudomyrmex; species Pseudomyrmex gracilis. Next base: position 415,587 of record NW_018020662.1, read on the forward strand.
TTATCGCGCGCATAAAGTTTGCATGACACAAGATGTCTCTCTGTGAAAAGGTAAAGCACAAATTAATAAAATTTTATAACGATTTTTTTTTGGTTTTTTAATAAAGAAGTTTTATTCGTTATTACACACCAGCGAAGTTTTACTACCGTATCGTGTTTTTTTTTTTTTTTTTTTTTCCATAAACTTCTTTTTCAAGAAACAAAATTCTTCTTCGACGATAACTACTTTTCTCGTAGCTTTCTTAACGCAGACGCTCAAATATCACGAGAGAGTCTCGTGAGTTCCCATGATAGGATTAGTATCCCGTGACCCGGACCCGCCACGTTGCCGACGGATGAAACCATCGCGTGGCTTATTTAATTCTCGGATGGCGACGTAATCAATCTCCGTGGCAGACGGACGGGCAGTTTCGTTTCTGGTCGGAAACATCGGAAGAAGACAAGAAGCCGCATCTCGCTGACCGCTCCGATGTTTCCGGCCAGAAAGGCCTGACTGCCGCAAGTCCGATGGTATCTCACGAGAGAAAGGTATTCGTAAGAGTTGACGATGAGAACGGCAAGATGGCGAAGGGTTTCTCGCACAGATTGGCCTCGCGACGACGATGTAAGTCGCATGGTATAGAGAAAGCCTTCAGAAAAAAAAAAAAAAAAAAAAAAAAAAAGAAGGAAGGAATGACGACGACGGGGACCGTCGGCGACGTTTTGGTGGGAGATTAAAACAATGCGGTCGGTCAGATAACGCGGGTGTGACAGCTCTTCGCCGTATCCACCGGGCCGTGGACTCGGATGGACCTTAACGAGAATCCCCTAATAAATAACCGGCAAGTTCGAGTTCGTTCTCGTCTCCTTTTCCCTGCGCGCGAGATATATATATTTCTCTCTTCCTCCCTCTTCTCTCTGTCTCTCCTTCTTCTCGCCGGACTCCTCGTGTTTCGAGAGGATAGAAGGCCGAAGGGATGGAAGACCCCGAACAGGCCCCGAACATGAAGATGGATGTGGTCCGAGGCGCCGCCGTCACCTGGCAGACCTTCCACCAGACTTCCAGTTGTACTTTCGTAGCTAAGGGAGTGGAAGAACGTCTCGGGCTGCGACACCTTGCATAGACGGAAAAAACTCTGTTGGGTGTATCTATACGTGACGTTCATATTAGTCAGGTTTTTCGGGAGCGGAAAGGATACGGCACGGTGTGAATTATATATATGAAAGAGTCCATTATACTTTGAAATGTTATCCGTATCTTCTTGTCTCTCCAATTTTTAACGGATAAATTAATTTCAGAATTCTATAATTTTCTCACGCGTGTTTCACGCGTTAAGGCGCTCGTGCGGAATAAATTCCATAAAAATGTTTGTGATATAAATATTGTCTTCTAATTTTATCGTCTCTCTTCGCCGAGAGATTGTTTAGTTAGCTAAAAACTATACACTTACACTCCTTCTTTTTTACAACGTCGTCCTTGGCTACTGATGATATGCGCATCGCACGTTGTCGGTGCGTCCTCCGATACCTGCTTGACTCGGTAACCCAAGGGATTCACTTATCTTCCACCCGATCGTCTTCACGCATATTATACTCCGAGGAAAACAGCGCGAGTAAAAAAAAAAAAGGTATGGGCGCATCCTGCACGGCAACTCCGTGAGCTCCGCCGCGCGAATAACAGGATCAGGTTACTCTCTTGGAAAAAGGAAAAGGGTCCAGAGTAAAGTTTCTTGAGGGATCTCTCCCGGGCTGTGGTAGCGGCGGCGGTGTTTTCAAAAAGATTTCAGAACAGAGAAAGGGTTAATCTATCGCTTTCCGCGAGATTACACGCGAAATATTTCGTGGTAATTTTTTTTTTTTTTTTTTCCGCTTCGTGCGCGTCTCTTGCGTGCCGTGCGAAATAAATAACGCGGCAAACAACAAGTTGCTTGGTGACACGACACTGTTAAGCAAATAACATTTATATAAAAGCATTGAGCATATACAACAATATTTATTCACTCGAACATATATGTGCAGAGAAAATGAGCGAAATAAGAATTCTTCAAAAAAAAAAAGAAAAAAAAACATTTCGTCTCTGTTTTTGAGAAAAACGTGTATGTCCGCGATTCCGTCGTACATAGAGATATTATTAAAAATCATGTCTCTTCGCTCGAGGCCACCCCCCCGTCCACCGATGGGAAGCATAAATCTTTGCCGGATCGGATTTGATTGACGTCTATTTAATAGAAACGCAACTATACAAGGATGATGCGGAATAACATTAACTTGTCCGGGAGTCGAGGGGGCTGGTCTCGCCGCGACGGGTGGCCATTGTACCTCGTGGACCCCTGCGAGTCTGTGGCCTTTCTCCCATTCTTATGCCTGCCAGCTCCCTCGTAAAGTCAAACGTTGACACTAGCCGCGGGACACTCGATTTCATGGCCCGAAACTCTTCTCTCTCTCCTCTCTCTCTCTCTCTCTCTCTCTCTCTCTCTCTCTCTCTCTCTCTCTCTCTCTCTCTCTCTCTCTCTCTCTCTCTCTCTCTCTCTCTCTCTCTCTTTTGCGCGTATCTTTATATTATTATTACCAGCTCGCTAGACCAGGAAGAGGTAAGCGCGACGTCACATCGACCTACAATCAGAGGTCACGACATGTCTCGTTGGTTGAGTGAAGTAGGTATTATACTCTTTCGTTAGGATTAGAAAATATTCAACATCCGCAAAGTACGGAAAATCTTCACGAAAAATCTTCGCGATATCTGTGGAAAATAATGTGTTAACTATTCGATACGAACAATATCGAGAATTACGCGTGTGTAAAGATGAGGAGCGTTCACAACCGAGATCGCGTGTACGTCAACGTTCTATTGATTTTCAACTCACGCTGCGAGCCGAAACTGCTGTCTAACGGTTTATCAACTACCAATATTTATGAGAACGATTTTTTTCCAATCATTGATTTCTTTCAAACACATTTCCGTATCTTTTTTTTAATTCTATTTTTACTGAAGTTTGTTCTCTCTCTCTCTCTCTCTCTCTCTCTCTCTCTCTCTTTTTATAAACTACGTATCTATGTACCGATTGCCACGATATAAAAAAAGGGATACGCAACTGTGAATCTCGAAGAATTTCAAAAGTAAATCGCGCGCGAGGGGTTGTTTTATCACACTGTGCGCACGTGGATGAGGCACTTCGGCATCGTTCGTTAAATTATAAAGTTTATGAGCGCATTAGCAAACTTAACGACCTAATCAGAGCAGCACGAGCATCAGAGGAACCGCGATGATGAAATTGACGTGAGCATCTTGACGCAGGCTCAACGCCTCGGGCCAAGTCTACAATGTCTTTTATCTTTACCGAAAAGAGAAGAGAACTAAAGACGATTATTTTTTTTTTTTTTTACAAGTACAGCATATTTGTCGTACTTTGTCATTAAATTATAAAAATATTCTTTAATTAAGATGCACTAAATTATCGCAACTGAAGAAAAAATTTTAATGCGCGCGCATATTTTTATGTGTCGCAAACCCTCGGCTAAAATTTTTATCTCCCTCTCTCCTTCCCTCCTTTCTTTCCTCTCTCTCTTTCTCTCTCGCATATACTTGCCCCAATAAAGTACTTGGTAACATGATACCGGTCAACGTGGTCCGGCGAGATATCCTAGTCGTACTTTAACGTCAGCCGCCCCGCGATGCTGGAGGAGCTGCGGGCAGGAGAACGAGAAGAGAAAGAGAGAGAGAGAGAGAGTCTTAAAACAAGAGGAATACGAGACGCGAATAAGACGAGGCGGAGAGGCAGCAAAAAGAGCACGGCGAGGAACAGCGTAAGAAGAGGGCAGAGGTTCGCTTTTCGCTTCGTCGGCGAGATCAAGGTGGCGCCACGCCTCCGGACCGCCTCCTCTAATCATCGACTCATTACTCATTAGTGCTAATGAGCCACGCGCTCCGTCCGTACCTGCTCAGGCTAGATGTACAACACCTAGAAAATTGTTGTGTTTATATATATACCCGAGCGCACACAATAGCTCCCGCGCCGGAGTCTCGTTCGCGGGAATCATTATCTCTCTCCTTCGACGAGACGATAACGTGCACGCGAGCCGAGCTTAAAAGCGCGTAACGTGCGCCGCGATCTATTCTCGAGAGATCGATAAGGCCCGGCAAACAACGGTTACGCCGCTGAAATGGAGCCGCTTCGCGGATGGGTCAGATGACGATGATTAACGACACCGCTAATGGAAAACGTCTTCGTCCGTTTATTATGGAGATCCGGTCGGGACGAGCGTGACTCCGGCGCGAGTTCGAAATTCCTGAGAAGGAACGACCGCGGATGCACGTTTCTCGAAAAAAATATTAACACGCACACACATCGCCTGTAATCTCTCGTTACCGATGATTCAGTTCGGAAGAACATGGTCATTTTTTCAGTTGAAAGTTGGATGTTGCGAGAGCGGAGTTTGTTACTCAGGTTCCGCGCGTGAGGGCATTTTTTGTACGTTAAAATTTTTTTTTAATTGATAAATCGATCTTATTTTTTCTTCTTTATAGCTCCTAAATTAATAATTGAGAACGTGACTATACATAGTCACTTTTTGCGCATGTACTTGTTCGGTATTTTTTTTTGCATCTCCGAATGTGTTTTTTAAATGTTGCGCGCGCGGTTCTTGGTTGCGCGTAGCACTGAAGGGGGATGATTCTTGGTTCTCTTGTACCCGCGCAACACCCCCCACATTTTCCCATAAAACAGGCCGTGACATCGTGCCCAGTGAAGCGACCACGTGTGACGAACGCTCGCGCAGAATGCGCTCAGAGCCGCGTCTCGTTACATCCGTCACAGCCGTCGGCCCGTAAAATTGGCGCCACCTGCCACCCTCTCAGAATCCGGCTTTCCGTTGCCCGATGGAGATTCTGACTCATCCCATCGCCGCCAAGTATTTAATGCATTTATAATACGCGGCTTAATGACCCCTAAGTCTAACCCATCATCTTCAAGCGGAATTTATTACGAATTCCGACAACCTTGTGCGCGAGCGAAACTCTCGCCTGCGTTATTCATTGACTCCCCTATTATATTTGTTTCTTCCTATTCATCATATCTAGAAAAAAACTATGCGATTTTTCTATTCTATTTTTTTTTTTTTTGTTATTTGAATATGTAACGTACGATCGATTTTAATGCGCGATTCGATAATAAAATTATCTCTTCTCGAGCGCATTTATTCGGATTCGTTAATGGACGCAAAAGAATTTTCTTAATTCATCTTGAAAGCATCTTGATGCCTGAAAATGACTTAATTGAAGTAACCGAGTTTAGGCATTTATTTGTCTCCGGCTTAAAGGAATAAGGGATCATTACATTACATTAGTCCGGCCGTGCAAAGGGGGAAGGTCTTCTGGTGTTGGAGTTGCGAGGGTAGAACGCAAGGACTTGATGTACAAAATATAATGTGATTGTTTCCGAACCAACGACCGACGAGTTGGGGACGCTCCGCTGGCGATGACTTCATCCCTATCTGGTCTTCGTTTTCTATCCATCTCGGAAAGTCGTTTACGCAGCGGACCGATGAGAAGCGACAGAACGGCAGATTCGAAAATGTTTTTTTTTTTTTTTTTCTATTTTCTATTTTACGGTCTATGGTTCGATATCGTAACGCAAATCGGTACCGGAAGCGCGACGGCGGGGGGGGGGGCGTTCTTTTCAAGAATCTCGCGACGAATGTATATACGAAGAAAAACGCGAAACTAGAAAGGACTTGGCTGATCGGCAAGAACAAAGTTCGCAGATAGGACCGATCGCATTGTCCCCCGGCTGTTTGCGTTCGTTTGTCCCGGAACAGTCGTCCGTATTGTTATATACCTATTCGGTGTTCTCGCCGTGGACTCCATTGGTGCTCCTTTCTGTCTCTCTCTCTCTCTCTCTCTCTCTCTTTCTCGCCAACTGCGAGGAAAGGATTACCAGAGAAATCCTTTAATGGCATTGTTGGCATTTGAATAACACGAAATATGATACGAGATCGGGCGCGCTTGCTCACTCCGCCCAGCTCTTCTAAGCTCGTGTACTTGGGGGGGTCCTACGGTGTAGAGTTACGGTGCTGTTCTACGCGTTGTTGTTCGTGCGGATTAATTGTTGGCAGCTTGTGTGTCGATGGGCATCGCAGCTTAATGGCGAAAATATATTTGTGAGACATCATCGAACGCGATTTCGGCCGCGATAAAGTAACCCCCACGGGACGGAGTTGTATAACGTGTGTGAATTTTTAGTAAACAATGTTTCTACTCGGAAAGAGGTAGAGCGAGAGATAGATAGAAACTTTGCATTATATATATTGACGTAATGAGAAAAATATCGTATGCGAAACGAGTCAGCTCGAGCTGGCGGAGTCAAAGTTGGAGGAGTCGAAAACTTAAAAAAAGTCTCTCACTGTTTAAATTACTTGCGGAGAGAGAGAAGCATTAACTTGTTAACGTCGTCCCGTACGTGAGCGACTACCGGTCATTCCGTTGCATTCTGTGCGCGTGACTGTTATTTTTCTCAAAGAACGTCCATAAACCGGACACTTTTAGACGTTCGGTAGTCGCTACGAAACTCTGTTTAGTATTCACGCGGAACGCGCGCGCGCGCACGCGAACGAGAAACGAATACGAATCTTCTTTTCCGCGACTATAAAAGTTTATTTTTATCATTTAGTAGTAGTAGACGATTGATGAGGTGAAACTCGCGCTGAAAGAAGCTGGGAGAGAGTCTTTAAACATTTGTACGAGAGTCGAGAAGATGTCTCAAGTTTTTAGAACCGCAAAGAGGATTTAATATAAACAAGCGTTACAAGCTTTATCACAAGTAGTTCAATCGATAATACACACAAGTGTGGATATTCGAGCCGTCTATAAATTTGCATCTCTTTTTTTTCTGCTTGCAGGTGAGTAGACATATCACGTAGCATGTGATACATACATCAGTCGTGTTTCTCAGTCGCGCGCAGCTGTCGGTGAGTACTTATCTTTAGTTATCGCTAAAATGAGACGTCCAACGACATCGCGGTTAGACCCGTTGTGTATACGCACATGTTACGCGATTATAACCAACACTCGAGACACACGCGCGAAAGAGAGAGAGAGAGAGAGAGAGAGAATGCGCATCTCGACTTCGTAAAATAGCTCAGCGGTCGCCGGGCGCTTTGAAGATACGAGCGTAAACAGACGATACACTTGACTTTATTGGAGACCGTCGTCGGACGAAGAGGCGCGAAAAGAAAACATGGAAAAAGGTGGAAAAAAATGGAAGCGGAACGAGGAATAGGGGGGAGGGGGAGGAGAGAGAGAGAGAGAGGGATGTGAGGATCCCCGTAGGATGGTAGGACCTTGCGCGGCGATAATTCAAGCAAAAGGATGCATCAATCCCGCGAACCCTCCGCCTCTCTCATCCCGCGACACTCCCCTGTCCAGAAATAGAGTGATGGTCGTTGCGCCGTTTTCTCTCGTCGTCCCTCCTCCCGTTGACGTTCCCACAAACTCGTCCCGGTTTCTCCCCCGGGAAAAGCCGGGATGACTGCCGATTTTTCCCGCCCGCGCTCTCCGTTTCCCCCGCGGAACGTTTCCTCCCTACGCGCCGCGCGCGCACTTTACAAACATAAATCTCCGCGCAGGGGTCGGCATCACCCCTCCCCTCTCCCTCACGACCAAACTAATCGAATTCGGATTCGCGCCGATTTGGCGTGATGCGTTCTGCTTCGTCCAAAACGCGACAGGTTGCCATGGTTTTTTTTTTTTTTTTTTTTGTTTCATTCAAACGCGTCATTTACACGCGTCGTTTAAACTCTCGCGTTCAATTTGCGCGCGATGTAATAACTAATATACTGTTAATGCAACTTTCCACATGTGCGTTTCACATTTTGATTTTCGCAGCGTGTTTGTTAATGTGATTAATGTAACAATTTATATTAAAAATATCGAAAACTGGATCTTAATTAATAAAGTTGGTTTGCCGTTTGCACGAACAAACGACGTAATCGAAACGGAAATGAGTTTAATGCGACACGAGTTAAAAGAAATTAATTTATCGCGGTGATAAATTGTGTCTCGCGTGCACTTAGACCGTCTTTTACCCCTTTTGGTATTAACGATATTACCGGGTTGCGAAAGGACTGACAGAGAGAGAGAGAAAGAGAGAGAGAGAGAGAGAGAGAGAGAGAGAGCGGTCCGGAACGGAGGGAAGGACGATTAAATTTCTGCGCCCTGTGAGTCGGTGGCGCAAAAAATATGTTTTTTTTGCGCAACGCCTATTAACATCGCGAATATGGCGGTCGAGAATGTTATGAATGTATCGTTAACTGGAATTATTTATCATTTAATCTTGCGTGAGAGCTTCGCTCGTTGCGGCGGGAAGGGGATGTTGAATTTCTCTTGTACGACCAAAGTTTTCTCGTTGCGCGCGGAGATCGTCGTCATAACATTTTTGTCCCCCGGCGTTTTACCGGATTGAGAACCGCCGTTATGACGATCGTTTATATCAATTTGCCGCGAGTTACAAGAATCCACTCGTGAAATATAACCGTCGCGCGTACATACCTTGGAGTTTTTTACGAAATTGCGTTCCGCCAAAAATTACGCGAGCCACGTGGCGAAAGTTATTTGCGACGTCTGGCAAAATTAATGTTCTCTAAGCGGCTCTAAGCACGAGAAGAGAGAATTCTCTTAGAAATAATTCAAAAAAAAAAAAAAACCACAGCAAAGATCCTGACAGAGTCTATTCTCTATTTCCAAACTCGAAGATCGAAGTCTAGTAGTTGTTGATTTCCACACGAACAAGATTTTTCACACTTTTCTTCGGGAAAAAGAAAAAAAGAAGATGCAAAGCGAGTGTGTCTCTGCCGGAAGTGGCAGCACTTAGTAGTAGCGCGCACGGCTCTCGCTCGGAAGATCACAACAAAGTTAACACTTAAAGAATTTAAAGCCAGTTAGCGTCCGGAGGCTTCGCCTCCACCGCGTTCTCGTCTGATTTAGTAAAACGCGTCATCTCGGGACGCGCGTCAGAGTCGGCCTAATACATTTCGGATGGCGGTGTGTTTACAGCAGGGAGGAGAGAACCGAATCCGAAAAGAAGAAGCGACATTTCTCGATAGAACAAAGCTCGCCGCCTGCGACGACGGCACCTCCTTCCATACACTCCAGCCGGGTGGCTCTTTCTCTCTTTCTCTCTCTCTCTCTCTCTCTTTCTCGCTCTTCTTTCTCACGTTGGGACGTTAACCAGATCACCGGATGCCCGGGACACTTTTCTCACCCACTCGACGTCGTTATCTGCGCCATTGGGAGCGGCGACGGTCATAAAACGAGACCTGTTTCGTGCTCGAATCTTATTGAAAAGTTCCATTAATTTCGCATTCCTGGGGGCAATAAAGAGCACGTTTGTCGACCAACGAATTCAGTATACACACACACACACACTTATCGCGAACCGCCGCGATGAGATAAGCCGCGGGGATAGCAAGCGCGCGTAGAGAGAAGAAAGAAGCGAGCCCACGATGAACCCCGCAAGAAAAAATCATTTATTGCGGTTTACTTTGTAATTTTACCGTCCGTGGCGACTCTTGTCTCTCTCTCTCTCTCTCTCTGGACGAGTGGGTAACCCCGATACTCGTTAAGCTCGTACGCAAAGTAGCGTGATTATTGCCACCGAGCGATAACACCTCGCGTCCGAACTTCATAAAGGTGAGATTACCCTAACGGCTTCGTCTTATCTTATTAACCCTCGATATATACCTCCGCCGCTCGTTTCGCTTATCTTCCCTATGTTAATATCGAGCCACTTATGTCAGAGATGCGAGAGAGAGAGCTCTTTCTTGGCGCGCTCGCGTGTGTGAGTGATTATTATACCGCGCACGCGTGTGATTCTTCTCGCTGTGTGTGTGTGTTGTGCGTTGCGTGTTGTTGGTTGCAACCGGGCGTAATAACGCAGTCGCGGTAGCGAGAAGACGGTGGGCTTTCAACAATCGTCCGCGTTGATTCCTTCGCTGGAATTACACCTCGAGAACGCGAGTCTTCCACCGGTTTTTCATTCTCACCGGTCAAGACGATCTCGTCGGTTTCCAGGAGTTGCGGCAAAGAGGCGCAACTTCGTGTTTTCTGCCTGCGATTCTCGCTCGCACGCGGAAAGGTTTCTTCTTCGCGGAAGAATTACACATTATATTGCAGAATACTAATAAAAAAGGTTTTTGCAAGTGTATTATGCACGTACATCGATTCGTTTTCGCACGAAACGCTAACCCTCGCGGCGATCTCGCGTGCCGACGACGACGTTCCGACGCACATTCGGGGCGCGCGCGCGCGTTCGCGTTGCTTCCCTCGCCGCCTTCATCAATGTTGCAGATCAGCACGCAATGACCCCAACCCGACACGGCCGCGATACACTAAGTGGTTTCGCTCATAAAGCTGTAACGACTCGGTAGGATATAATGCTGTTAGTAAGTGCTCTTAAGTACGGGCGTGTGAGTACACAATCGCGCGCGAGAGAGAGAGAGAGAGAGAGAGAGAGAGCGCACATGCGACCCGGGAAGAAGAATATCTCCTCGGCAATATCACGTGGTTCACTTTCGTCGTCGAACAGGTCGCGATGCGGGCTTTTCGCGTTTCGGGTCGAACGAACAAGATAAACCGAGACGCCTACTTGTGGAAGCGAGGATGATATATAATTCGAACGTAAAAAAAAATATTTTTCAAAACCGATCTTTTATCCTCGCTTTATTAGCTTGTTGTTTTCTTTTCTTCAGAGATCGTGTGTGTAAGAAGTTAGCAGCTTTTAACTCGACTTAATAGCTTAACCGCGTTCGCGTCGGTTGAACTATCGGAACTACTTTCACGAATGTTGAAACTCGAATACATTAGACTTGCGTTCGCGCATATCGCCGGTAGTAGGCGCGTATCGAACGATCAAGAGAGTCTATAAATTCGGGCGATTTATTATGCAAAAAGTGTTGCCGATGTCTTCTTGATGATTGTAAATTATGTGGCTTGCCTCGCGATTTATTAAATGCAAAAAAAAAAAAGTATAGTTTGCTATATTCCGAAAGACGATACGTACGTATTTACCTTGCGAACCGCGATATGCGAGCGTTGGTTCGGATGAAGTCCGGACCAACGCTCTCTCGCGACGTTATTTTTACAATCTCGGCTTCGCCGTCTCCTCGCCGCGACAGCTCTCTCGTGGTGTCTTACGAACTCGCGCGCGCGCGCGCGCGCATAAAGAGAGAAAAAAGTACGACGGGGGTATCGCGTTACCGGGTAGGTAAAGGTTCTCTCTTTCTCTTTCTTTTTTTTGTTTTTTTTTTCACTTTAAGGGAGAGAACCCGGACTCTCGGTCCAGGGATCTAATAAAATTGAGACACAGCGAGAGAGTATGATGAGTTGCTCAAAATTCGAGCCGACACGTAGCAAGTGCTCGGATTTTGATGGCTGGGAGATATAAAAATTTTCTTTTTCTCGCAGAGAGTCCCGGTCAAGAATTCCAGTATCGTGAGAAAACAAAATTAAAAAAAAAAAAAAATTCAATTAAAAACAAGTTTATACATATGTAATAACATAATTTATATATGTACATATAACTGGATCAGAGTGCGGATCAAAATTCGTAAGCGCGCGCTCTTTTCGAACAGTTTGGAGGAAGTTCTTCTGCAAAAAGTTGATTGTATACGGAGCCATCATCTTTTTCATAAACAAAATACAAACTTCCGTTTGAGCGTCGTATAAAATATGAGACCACGAGTTATCGTCATATTTCTAACGTTTGTTTCTCAAACAAAAAAAAATCAAAAACAAAATCCAGTCTGGAAAATCTCGCGTTTCTCGCGAGCGGAAGAACAACAGGGCACTCCGCGATCTCAAACGGACACTCGTTAACTTCCCCATAGAAATTGTCGAAAGAGACAAACGACGATCGCGTGGCTTGTTTCGATCGTACGTACCGCCGTCGATTCCGGCATCGCGATAAACGCAAGTTACGGATGTGTATATATCGTACAAGCGTAATCTTCGCTTTGCTTTTCTCGGGTGTATATCCGTGCGACACAAGAGAGAATCGCCGTTTCACGAATATATATATATATACTTACAGCCGGTTCGAGAGCTAGGCAGAGAGAAGATTCTAATGAGAGCTCGCTCACTCTCTCGCGAGATAAGCGTCGCGGTTGGGTAGCCCGTAACACGACGCATTCGTCCGTGCATTCCTGTCCGGTTTCCTCCTTTTCTGGTTCCCCTTTCGTGCGCCGCAGCATCCACTCCGCGCGTCTGCCGAGAGTAGTACGGCTCTTTCCCCATCTCCTTCCCGGTCGCGCGGGACCTATCTCTCTCTCCGCGGCCGTTCGTTTTCTTCTTCGTTCCTACGTCCATCTCTTCCTCTCTTACCTGACCGCGCGGCCTTCTCTTCCTTTTCCTTTTTCTCCTCAACCCTCGCCTCGCTTCACCGTCGTCCACCCCCGGCGTCTTTTGTCTTATTATTTTGTCGGCGCGCGCGGCCGCCAGGTATATCTTTCCTTTTTTCTCTCTCTCTCTCTCTCTTTCTTTCTTCTCTTCTTGCCGCGATCTCCGCATATAAACATCGCGGCTTTATCTGAACGTTTTATAGCGGAGAAGGTTTCTGCCGAGGACGAGGAGACCGGCCCCCAGGATCACCCCGAAGAAGGAGGAGAGACCGCGCGGATCGGTGCGCCGGCTCTTTCGTACTTCGAAGCTCGGGCGGAGATCACGAAATCCCCCCGTAGCCTATGTTACGATCGAGTCCTTCTCCGCGATTCTTCGCGATCTTCGTTTCCCCGTGTGCTTCCTCTTTCTGTCATCGTTCTCTCTCCGTGTGTCTTTTCAATTACAATGTTTCGCTTTCGCGCGAATTCCTATCTTTGTCTCGGGCGAATCCGATCCGCGTCGGATTCGAGAGACGGGCGAAATTTCGGCGCCGTTCTTGAAGGAACCGATGCGATGATAAAGCTTCCCCCCCTTGTACAAGACATCCTCGTAAGGAAAAGAAAAGAAAACGACCGAAGTCATTTGCATATTACGGCCGAGTCTCTTTTTTTTTTTTTTTTTTTTGTTTTTATTGTGTTTTCTTTTTTCTGCTCTTCTTACTGACTTTTTCCGCATGAAATACTTTCGGAACAACCGTGCATTCCGCTAAAACAGCGGAGAAAAAAAATGTAATGTGTGTTGTCTAAGTTTTTCACGAGAAAATGAGTTCGATTGGTTTAACAATGCGATTTTTCTCTTGTTTTTTTGAATCATATTTTTTTATATCAGACTTGGTCGATCGCGAATCATCAATCAATAGAATTTATATAGTAATTATTGTAAATTCTAATTACTTGCCGTTTTCTTGGTTCTTTTTGCTTCGCGAAGCAGGTTGTCTGTGACAGCCGTCTTAAAAGTTATGGTGATAAACCGATAAGCATGTAAATTAGCGCAACTTACCGCGTATTCGAGGTTGCCTCGCAAAGTTACGACGTGCAACCGGCGCGTTATGTCCGAAACCGAAAAACCTACACGAAGTCGTTTTACTGTGTCTCGCGGCGGGGAGCGCAAAATAAATCTAATAATAACTCCGCTAAATTTTGATTTTCTTGTTAACTATCGAATAAATTATTGATACATATGTATTTCGGTATATTTTGTGTATTTTTTCATGTATATGAGAGATAATTCTCCGAATAATTTATGTATAACTCGCTTTTACTGATTTAATTGCGGATTTAATTAACAAACTGTACACTAAGTAATTATTTCTGCATTCGTTAAGTATCTAGAAGAGAGCAACTTGCGCAGAAGATTGAGATCTCGGATTTTATGTTACAACTTGTATGATTTATATCTTTGTTTTGTATATAAATAGCGTTAAATATTTCTTGAATTTTATATTCTTTTATGTTTGGTTTTATTGCCACGTTTTATGACTTGATTTCCATTGAACGTCTCTCGCGCGTGCAATCAACGCATCCTGTTTGTTACTTCGCATATGAAAATTTAGACCGCACATAAGGTTGTCTAAGTCGCAAGACTCGCTGGAGTTGGAAAATTTATTCGCAAGTTGAGGAAGCGACTACAACTCGCAGTTGTTGCACGGACGTCGTGTTCGAAGACGACGCTAAACGCGACGCGAGTATCTATTTGAAGTTTGCTTGATGCACATGGTAAACACGGTTGTTAGTAATTGTTGCTTGAACGGATGCCAGTAAGATGCTCGTTTGTGCCAGTCGAAATGAGTCTTTCCACAACCCGAAGAACGCGGTTTCAAATCTATTACGCATGCAAAATCATTTGTTATTTCCGTTTAGACGTTGACTAAAGTGTTTCTGTGAGACACGTGTGTTCTCGTGCGGACCGGTTAGAAACACGCCGGCAACGTTCATTAATTGAAAATGATCCAGCACGAACTCCATCTCACAAGACTGTCTTACGTGTTAGCTATCGCATTTAATCTGCCGCCCAACAAATTTATTTCCCTCTCTCGTGATTATAATATATTAAATTTTATTTTATTTATTAAAAAAAAAAAAAAACGCAACTAGTTTCTCGTCGTTCGGCAGAAAATTAAGTAGACGTGTTCTTATATCGTTAAAGAGGAATTCTCTATTTTTATGCATAGTTATGCGCTTATTATTGCTTAATCTGGCGCATCATCGCGCCAATTTGCAATCATGATACGATAGTTCAATGTAATATGCGAAGTCAATCCGGCAATAACCAGGTAATCAGGCAATAATATTTTATGAAGTATATATAATATGCGTGTAATCTCTTCTTCTTAGTAATAAGATTTTATCATCGCGCCTATATCACACTTAAAAGACGCGTAATGTAATTCCGTAGAAGTCGTTTGGTTATCACCGCGTAACGCCTTTCTTTTCCTCTTACACTCAGACACTCTTTCTACGCAACGACAACCGTTCTCTCCTGCACGAATACGAGCAGCAGCTGTTTAAAAACTCGTCTGGGTTCGACGACGCGAGTTATTACGTAGGCCGTAGATCGTATAAGCTACGCGTATAAGCTACGTTCGCGGTAAAAAAACATTGAGATAAGACCCAATTAGCTTATCAATAAGAGAGGTAAGTTAAAAAAAAAAAGAAAAACAACATGCGATACTAATTACAGGTTTACATTGAAAATAAATGAAAGCAGTGATAAGATAATAAGAGAAGCTCGCTCGTCTTCATCACTTTCGTCGTAGGCTTGTGAATAATAATCGAGTCGAACATTTTGCGTTCACAATGCGAGTTGCATCATTACTCAATTCTGCTGTGCGTAAGATAATTTTTTGAGAGTGCAAAAAGCGACGCAAACAAAGATGTCGTTGCGTACTAAAGTATAATATATTCGCAAATGCTAAATATAATACTCCGACTTTTTTTTTTTTGCGACAATCCTGCGCGTTTTTACGATACGTCTTATTGTGCCGTCGCTCGGGCTTTCGTAACGCGAGAGAGACAAGTACGCGAACGCGAACGGACGAAACGCTCCTCCGCGTTTCTTTCTCTCGTCGTCGCTCTCAATCTCCAATGGCGATGCAAAGCACAAAGAAGTGTGAGAGCGACTGTAAAATTTATGAGACCTAACGTGCTCTTCGCGACGCGATCATCATCAGGCAAAACGTTTAACGATCGTCGCGCGGGGACCACTACCAACGACATTTTAGCAATATTTACGACGGCCGATTTTTTGAACAGCTTATTATTGTGGGGTAAGGAGTAGGTGGTGCGTGATGTGTCATCAAAACCGACGCGTATATATACCAGGCTTCCATATAAATAGCATTGTATTTCACATTTTTCTCGTTACAGTTCAATAAATATCTTCCAAAGTTTTATTTACATAGACGTAGGCGCGGAGGAAATTAATAAAAGAGAGAAACAAACGATTAACCTTTAACCGATCACTTCGGTTGTAAAACTGCAAGATTCGTGTTAATCCTAATAATCGATACGCAGAAAAATTCTGCAGAAAACGTTAAACATTGATTGAGTATAACTATACGTGTGTGAGCAATTACGTTAATTCTGTAAAGACGCTAAGTTGGCAGTTCTTGCAATCTCATATGTGAAAATTTGTAAAAAAGTTACAAGTGTCGCGAGTTATTGTACGAAGCCATCGTGTTTAGAAATAATTAAAAAAAAAAAAGTTAATAGAGATAGGTTTTCTTATTCGAAACTCGTATTCTTTTAAATTCAACACCGGTTAAAGGTTATTATGCACTCACATATTAGCACGATGATGCAATCGGTCGTTATAACGAATCATCTGTTGTGAGTGATAATTTTCTCTGCGACTATCTATAATTAACAAAATATTTCGCATCGACAGTAGAAACGAAACCTGTCTCTGATGTCAAAGTTTTTTATGGCACTAATTCGATCGTCTGCGAGCAATCACCAAACATCACATACACGCGCAAATATTCTTGCCAGACTTGCTTCTCCAAATACACGCACAAACATTTTTTGGGACGTTGAAAAAAAACATTCTAGGATTCTGCGAAATTCAGGAAACTTCAGGCCAGTTTTCATGGCTAAATTTTTCCCGATATTTCGGTAATACATTGAAGATAACAAATTTCAAGAGAAATATGTTTTCTTAAACATATGTTCTTTCACATCACTTTTTTTTAGAGTTAATGATGTTTCTTCCACAGTCTCTCCGCATAACATTACGTAGATACATCTTATCCGCGCTGACTTGAAGTCAGCAATGAAATCAGCAAGTACAGGAACGTAGAATAAAATTGCGAGATCAGTTTACAAAAGTTGTACGATAATCAGTCAGATCGTTGGCAACTACAGTTTCTCGAGCGCGCGACTGTTGGTTAGCAACTCTCTGGTGAGTCTCCATACTTGTTTAGCCGCGTTCTCCAGACCGCTGGGCGATTTTCCTTTGAAGAGATCGAGATTCGGTAGGAAGTAATGTGGGCACCTGCGGCACTGCAGACAAGAAATCAGCTGCAGAAAAATGCCGTTTATTCGCTCAGCCAGGCAACCTTCATCCCACTCGGCCTCATGGGGATGTTTCTCACACTCGTAAAGCAGCAGAGTCTTCATGTGATAACTAGTGACCGGATTACCCGGCAGATCAAGATGCCGGTCTCTCAGTGTCTTTAATATACTGAGACAACGCTTTCTGCACGCGCCTTGCAATAATCGATTCTCCGCGTCGATGAAAGACAACGCCCAAGCGTCGCCCTCCATAGCGGACTGTTTGCCCTGCAGACCTATGCACTCTTTTGAAAGCATATCAAAACCTTCCGTTTTCACCTCGGCAACGATGTTCGGATGTGGCCAGGGTATGTGCGCGATCGGCCAATGGGAAGCCGATCTGGGCCAGAGTCCGGGACATTTGAAGGCTGGTGTGATTTGTACCACGTATCGCTCTCGTATCCGTAGTTTCACTTCGGTAGTATCGGCAATCATTTTTACCGAATCCCGATACGTACATTTGTCGCAGGCTTGCGCTACTAAAGTCTGAAACCTCGAACGTATCTTTCTAGCTGACAGGTAACCAGACGCGGTAATAAACTCGACCCAGAGAGACATGGATCTCTTGCGGCCGTCGCTGAGTTTCAGAACGGCGCAACCCGGCAGGGTGCCATCGTCCACGAAGTTTAGCACGCCCATTTGATTCAGGTAGATGACAATCTCGAACTCCGTCGGCGAGATCACATCGAGACCGTCGAATCGGCCGTTGTAGTCCGTCAAGGACGAGATAAACCTCGGCTCCTGCACCTCCACTTCCTTCAGAACGTCCTGCACTACTCGGCACACCTCTTGAATCGTCTTTGCCACCTGACTTTTTCGGGTCATCACCCGTTCGCTGAAGTATTTGTTAAACTGATAGACCATCCTCGAATGGGACGAAATCATATCAGGCGGTACCAACATTGTGGACCGCCCTCCACCAAAAGTTACTGCACAATCTTCAATTTCTTCGAAATTATTACATTCTTACGTTCTTACACGTTTGAACCTTCCACTGTCTCTCGTTAGCATTGACTTGCTTTGCGCGATTTACCGCATTATATGAGCGCGCCAGGTTTGTCGGTATGGAATAAGCCAATTTTAAGGGTTCGTTTTCGGAACTCGCCTGGTGATCACCAGGATGCACTGTGTGCCGGAGACACGAACGAAGCGAGAGGAAGAGGTATCACGAGCGTCTCCGTGCAGGAGCAGATTGCCGACTGCGCTGTTGCCTACCTCCTCCGCGTCACCCGTTCTCCGTAGCAGAAAACGTTTATAGACACGCCTCTTTCAGCAAACTCCGCCTCACGGCACGAATCCCAGCCTATCGGCGGCTGGCCACGCCATGCGGGGCGTGGTCGGCTGCGCCAGACCGACAGGATCGATCTGTACACGAGACTTCTAGCAGCCTGTACGTGCACGACAGAGGGACGAAGGTAATGCGAGGTAACCCTCGTGGTAGCCCTTCTTCCTCCCCATGAATTATGCAGGAACTGCTTAGTTTATTTCCCATCCGCGAGGGCTCGGTTCCTCCTCTGGCAACCCTTTTAGTTATTCCGCAATTTTTGACATGGTGGATTACTATCGTGTCTGTACCGCCGGATAGAGTTACCTCGAATTTCTTCTACGTCAAAAACATTTTGTTTACAATGGATTAGCATTGAGAATCAGTGGACTGCAATAATTATGTTTCATTATAATAACTAGTTGATTGACACTATATTATTGATTTGTAGTCTTTGAAGCATAAACAAACTGATTTGAATATTTCTTGACACAGAATCATAAAAAAACTAGTTAATAATTTTTCTCGACGTGTAAAATATATATTGTTTTTGTAACAAAAAAAACAACACAATAAATAACACAATTTTGTGTCGTTAATGACAGTTGCATTTTGTATCATTTGTACGTTATATTTATATGTCAAAAGTCTCAAAAATGCAGATAGCTTTGCGTAGCATTGATGTCTCTTTCTGTTGCAAAAATACCGTTAGTTTCACATAACATAAACCAAAGTAAATGGTAGTAAAGGAAACTACAAGAGATAAGAGAAAAGGTTAATATAAAAGTTAATATCTTAATATAAATGCCTAACATAAAATTAAAAGTACATTGCAAATTTCTTGCAGCGGAAATAATGTTCAGTATGTCGAGATTCTACAATCAATAGATATCTTTATTGTTCGTGTTAGAGTGCAATAACACTTATCGAGCGCATTTGGAAATGGTCGAATGTGTGGTAAAGCAGAAAAAAAGTGAATGGCACCGGTTTACCTAACAAATGTCATCGTCAAAAAAGGGACGCAGAACGTTGAGGATAAAATTAAGATAAGAAAGTGTTATTCTATGTAGGTGTGCGTATATATAATGAAGATAGTCGTGTTTTGCGGCCAGCGAGCTGTTTCAGCGCTTATATACAATATACATATATACAAACTAACATGCAAGTAGTTGATGTATTAATTGTATATTGCAATCTGAAGTATAATGTATATCAGATAAATATGGAACTTTATAAAAGTACAAAACAATACCGCGGAGAGAATTAATTTCAAAAAATGCACATATGTTATCATAAATATGGAAATACGAAATAACAGAATAAAAACTGTCGTTATTACTTTCTTATAGAAAAAATGTCTTGTAGAGGATTATTAAGTAATATTTGTTGAAATGGAGAAGTGAAACGGTAGTTGTATTTTATAAATATTCCAGTTATGTGCGTACGCAAAAATATAGTTTCAACGTAGAATATAACGTGTGTTAGTTTTAAGGTACAGTACTTGGTCAATTGATGATGAATGCATTTAATTTCATTTTATTTACATTTTATATTTCAAATATAACATATATAATATATATAATTCGGTTATAATGTATAAAATAAATAGTATTTAAATAAAATACACGTAAAGTATATATAATCCACATATATACATATAACAATGTGTGAACAATCAAACTATTGACGGAGGAGAGAGTCCTATCGTTAACAAATTATATAACCATTGCAAATAATAATAATAACAAATTTTATATTATGTGATGCATGTATAGATGATCAAATACTTATTATAGACATTTATGTAGTGTATATTGCTTCTTGCATGAAACTTATAACATACGAAAATGTGATTATCACTTTTATAAAAGGATAAATTTCTTTCAAAGGATGTAGTGTGTTAGAAAGAAAGAAAGAGAAAGAAGAAGAGAGAGAAAGAGAGAGAAAGAGAAAATTTACTTTTTATTTTATCATAATTATATATTGCACACTATTTAAAGTATCTAATTTTTTTCAACAAAAACATAATTCATATATAGTACAACACATTATGTGTTTACATTATTAATTAACGCGATATATTATAACGATATTTTTTACTTAACTAGTCGCGTGAAATATCGTGTTCAGTGAATTCAATTATCATGATCTCTTTGCTTATTTTTATAAACTTTCATTATAAATTTATAAATTATTTTTACAAATTGTTTTCAAAACAACATATATAAGAGTGTCAAAATAATTACCAAACGTTTGTTATCGTACGATACTTTACTTTCCACGTGACTAGTTGTTGAACTTGAAAAAAAAAAGCTCAAAAGTTCGGCGATCTATTTAAAGTGTGTTATATTTGCTAATTGAATCGCGTTAATGTCACTAAAGAAGAAACCATGTGTAACTTAAAACAATTTAAGTGAAAACGAATCATTTGTAACAATGCACCATCCCTAAGCCTTTGATACAAGCATGTATTAAGTAATAGCCGTAACTGTGTATAGTATCGAGAAGCATATATAATATCCATGTGGCAACATTCTCGAGATCTTCCGATTTGTCGCTCTTCGTTGTCGCGCGTTTTTTTTTGTCGCGCAGAAAAACGCTAAAGTTTTTCCAGCGCACGGCTATTCGTAAGAAGCTCTCTTGTGAGTCTCCAGACTTGTTTCGCGGCATTTTCCAAACCGCTGGGCGACTTTCCTTTGAAAAGATCGAGATTAGGTAGGAAGTAGTGCGGACATCGCCGACACTGGAGACAGGATATCAGCTGCAGAAAAATCCCATTGATGCGATCGGCCAAGCATCCCTCGTCCCACTCAGTCTCGAGGGGATGTTTCTCGCACTCGTGCAGCAGCAGCGTCTTCATGTGATAGCTCGTGACCGGATTCCCGGGCAGATCGAGGTGCCGGTCTCTCAGAGTTTTCAAAATACTGAGACACTTCCGACGACAGCCGCCCTGCAGCAGTCTGGTTTCCGCCTCCGTGAAAGACAACACCCAGGCGTCGCCCTCCATCGCCGATTGTTTTCCCTGAAGAGCGACGCTCTCTTTCGACAACAAGTCAAAACCCTCCGTTTTGACTTCCGCCACCAGATTGGGATGCGGCCAGGGAATGTGTGGTATCGGCCAGTGAGCAGCCGATCGCGGCCACACGCCGGAACACTTGAACGCCGGCGTGATTTGTACGATATATCGCTCGCGTATACGCAGCTTCACCTCCGTGGTGTCGGCGATCATTTTCACGGAATCTCTGTAGTTACACTTGTCGCAGGCTTGCGCCACTAGTGTTTGAAATCTGGAGCGTATCTTTCGGGCGGACAGGTAACCGGACGCTGTGATAAACTCCACCCAGAGAGACATTGATCTCTTGCGTCCGTCGCTGAGCTTCAGCACGGCGCAACCCGGCAGGGTGCCGTCGTCAACAAAGTTGAAGACACCCATTTGATTCAGGTAGAGAACTACCTCAAATTCGCCCGGCGAGATAACCTCGAGACCCTCGTATCGGCCGTTGCACTCAGTCAGAGACGAGATGAAACGCGGCTCTTGCACTTCGACCTCCTTCAGTACGTCCTGCACGACCTTGCACACTTCTCGTATTGTTTTCTGTATCTGGTTCATGCGGGCTTGTACCCGATCTGCGTAGTACTTGTTCATCTGGTACAGCATCTTGGAAGGGCCGCCCATGATATCTTGCGGAACCAACATCATGACGCGATTGTTTGTTTCCGATGTTCGCAAAAACGTTCCCCGAGCGAGAGAGCCTCATTCTCATGCGCAAACTCACTCACAAATCAACATGTTATTGGTGTCGTTGTTGTTATTGTTGATCGTTATCCCGTGCATGATTCCGTCGGAAACACCCCGGGGACGATCGCGCGGTGCCCGATTTCGTCTCTCGATTCTCTCGAAAGTCGGGAAAGAGGGTGGGTTGTGGGTGCCGCTCAAAACTCGCAATTTTGTTAAAAAAAAAAAAAGGTTCGGCGAAACGGGTTACGGATGAACGAACCGTGCGTGCCTAATCGTGCGGCAGGTGTTGTACGTGCAACGAGCGCAGCTCGAGGTGTCCCGCGCGCGCGACGACAGAGAGAACGCCGCTGACCACCGGCTGGTTTCACTGCTGTTGTAGTTGTGTGCCTTGTTTCCAAGTCCCGCCTCCGGAACGACAGGGTCACGTGGAGCGTGCGCGTTGTTACCACGCCTCCTGTCGTTCCTCCTCCTCGTCGCTCCTTCTTCTGCCGCTCGTCGTTATCGATGGGCAACGATAAGCCGGCGGGGTTACGGAACCCTATATGACGTTCTGTCACTGGTGGTATTTCGATTTCTGGGGATATTTCTATGCGAATTCCCTAGATTGTACAGGAAAGCTGTTTGATAAAAAATTACAACACAAAGATTTTGTCACTTTATTAAGATGTTAGAATTGAAGATAAAAAAAAAATTTTTAATGTTCTGATTACATGTAAGATTTATTGTTTGAAACAAATACGACAAAATATGTAAATATATATTTTGTTTACTTTTTTATTTTGGTCAGTGTATCATCGCATGATGTAAAGTGACACACAACGCGAGTGATAATTTTTTAAATTATTTGTACGATACACTCTTAAGTCGGTGTTGGTTTTATAAGTTATATATTACGTATATATCGGCAGTTGACAGATTGATAATGAATGAATGAGCGATTCCACGGTACGATAATTTCGGACACGGTCGAGCGAACCGATAACGTTCCGTTGAAAGGATCATTTGAATAGTGGACGCTGGCACGAAAGGAAACGGAAAGTGTGGACGACATTTCCCACTCTTCGTTCGCGTATATACCGACACACAAAACGCGCATGTGCGCCTTGAATTTTATGTGCGTACACATCCACACATCGTGGGGCAGGTGTGTGCGACGTAAAATAGCTTACAAACACGAGATACTTGAGCCTTGCCTTTTTATACCGCGCGATCGTAAAAACTCACGCCACCCGAACATTCACTTTGGAAGAATACCGAATCCACCAAAGCGGAATATATCAGATATAGGCGACGCGTAAGATTTTGCCGATTAGAACCTTCGTATCTTCGGCAACCATCGCTGTCCGCTTGCTCGGATCTTTTCAACCCCTTTGCGCTCAAAAAAAAAAAAAAAAAACAGTAGCAAAATCTTATTGTTCACGTGTATAGGAATGTATACGTGCGGGAATCTTTTTCTTTTTTTTTTTAATTTTGAACATTTTTGTCGTAAAAATTAATCTAAATATTTTTGCAACATATATAATACGTCTCTTCCGATGCTTTTGCGTTCTACGTGCAAAACTTTTTGTTTGCCATTAGTATATAACACCGGACATATGTAACAATAACCGTCTTATTTGCAATTTTCTCCGTTATTTATCGTCATATTGTCAATTGACTATATATCATTCTACAATTCGTGTTATTTATACTTTTATATATGTTCCGCTCTCGCGCCGAAGCTGCGGAGCGAAACGAGTTATATACGCCCGCGGAGCGTCGCGCCACGTTGAATTCGTGCTCCTCGTTCGTAGATAATCGAATAAAGCTCGGGAATCCAATCTACTCCAAGTTGGAGTGGTAGATTGGTAACCCGGCGGTCCCTGCTTCGTTCTCGCTAATACGACTTGATTCATGAGCCGAGCACGTGTGTCTCGTACTCGCGCTCTCTGTCCCGCTCTTCTTGTTTCGCTCTCCCGTATCTTGCGTCGGTGAGCCGGGGGGGTCAAACGTTCTGCTACATCAGCCCTCGCATTAAGGCAGAAACCCGGGGGCTGCTTCCGCCCTAAATGTGCCTTTCATCATACCATTTCGACTTAATTCGTTTATCATTCGAATTATTTGTACACCGATGTTCTCGCGCGATCCGGTCGGACGTGAACGAATACGATCGCTACCGCGAAATCATCCTTCGATCAGAAGTTGAACGCTAAAAAGAATCAAACGAATTTGATTAAACGTGTATCGATATTTTACTAATATTTTTTATTCTCATAAAAAAAATTTATCTTCATCGATCGACTTGCAATCGATGATCGACATCTTCATCGCGAATAGAACAAGTTCGAGCAATCGACGCGCGCCAAAATATTTCGCTCGACGGCATATTGCGGATATATACAATAGACACACAGAAGAGCACTTTTGGTTTTCCTTGCGCAGAGAACTATCATGTTTCTATTGTGTAACATTTCTATCGAAGGATCGTGGCGCGCATCTTCCGCAGCGGGCCGCTCCGGTCCGCGCAGACGGCACGTCGAGTCGACCTTGTAAATCAGCTCGGATGAATATCCCCGCGTAATCCCCGAATAATCCGGGGACTCGCTTGCTTGAGCTTTGGCAGCCGGGTACGGTCGGCGATCGTGTAGTACGTATTTCACGGTTTCTTTGTCAAATGGCACGGAAAAAAAGATCTTTCCAAATGTTTCGGGAGGAGAGGTTTCGTTTCGAAAAGATCGCGTATCATTACGTAAATCCAGCACTGAAGAAAAAAAAACTACAATGAGAGTAATCGAACAATGCCGAATTGCTTACTTTGTTTAGACGCGCACACACACACACATCGTGTGTTCTGTTGCAAACGAGACGATTCCATCCGGTCACATTAGTTCCGGTGAAATAACCTCCGATGATATTGCAATCAGAATAAATTTAACGTTGTGTAATAATTAAACATACGCGATCATTTACAACATATAATTATTGCTAGCAGCGGAACTTTTATCCCTTAATATTTACGAACGAAATATAATTTCACAACGATTTCGTTTAAAGCAACAGCCGGTCCGCTCGTCTGTTACCGGAAACGCATTATCTTACTTTACGGTATTTTACAGAACCTGTGGAAAACTCGCTTACGGGTTAATTAAATGGAAAAACACGGGTCTGTGTGTAGTCTATCGGTCGTCATTAGTGCAGACAGCTCGGCGGTCTGTTGCCATCGCGTTCTGTACGTGTTTCGTGCTCGGCGACGATCTTCTCGTTACGCGCGATGTATATACCACGAGCGTGCTTTCGGATATTTTTTTTTTTTTGTCTATCGCGCGCTTGCGGCAAATTTAGCGGAACACGAGACGAGTCACGCCGCCCTTTGTGCGTTGCGCGCCGCGGTGTGTTATCTCGCGCGATGCTGCGGTAATAAAGGTATGAGAACACGCACGTGACACGCATAACTCATCGCTCCGGAATGGGTACCCGAATGTTTCGAGCATTAGCACCGACATGTTCACGGAAACAGACGAAGTCTGTTTCTGTCAGTAACACGACACCCCCTTGCAGCGTCATTGTTTTCGTGAACACTTACTTCCATCTCGTGACGTCATTGAAAAATTATTTCTGTATTTATTTTTTTTGTGATGCGCTAACGCTGATAAAAATCACAACGAATAAGCTGCGTATGAAATACCATGACAAAATGCCGAGTGACACGTTGTTACACACACACACACACACACACACATGAGAGCGTAACGTTTCGTCTTCACGAGCCATTTATGCGCCGAACAACTCCGTTTGCACACCGTCGTGATTTCGAAAGAGGCAGAGAGCCGAGTAGGGTCTTCGTAGGCGTCCAAGTGAGCTCGACGAGCGAAAGAGAGAGCAGCGGGTCCATTATTGTCCGGCGCTTAATCTGTTTGTTGTATATACCGCCGGCGGGCTGCTAAGTGGTATCCCATTCTACAGGGTATATACACCCTACGGGTGTGCGTGGATCCAACCGATCGAGGGATGCCCCCTTGCGAACGCGACACATGTTGTTACATCACGTCGCCCATTGTCGTCGCGGCGCAACAACCCCCCCAGCTCCCGGTCGGTACGAGGTTTCGGTCGAGGAGAGATGAGCACGGGGAGAGACGTGGGGAGAGAGCTCTAATCGCGTACCACACACTTGACACTGCGCGCGATCGAGGACCACTCTCTCTTAACCGCGTGTGGTCCTCGCCACCCAACCGCTGAACTTGTACTCGCGACATATATTATTTTTGCGTCCTGTCGCGCGTGCACGACGCTCGTTTTTGAAGCTCGATGACATCTCAAATAGAGCTCTTGAAATGAA
The DNA here is from genome assembly GCF_002006095.1 of Pseudomyrmex gracilis. Lineage (NCBI taxonomy): Eukaryota > Metazoa > Arthropoda > Insecta > Hymenoptera > Formicidae > Pseudomyrmex > Pseudomyrmex gracilis. The sequence continues at coordinate 441,860 of NW_018020662.1, forward strand.
CACGCCGCATGTGCGCACATTACGAAGATGTATTTCTGTAGAAATATATCTCACAGAATTTCTCTTGCGCACGTGAGGAATAATTAGACAGCATTATTGTTTTTTTTTTTTTTTTTTTTGTTTTTTTTCAAGAAGAGAGAAACGTTGTGCTATATCTCGCATATGAGAGTCTATCTACGAACCCTTATCCACCCTTGACAAGATTTAATGCGTAATGTACGTGATGTATCTGTATTGCGCGGCCGCAGGTATCCAAGTAATAGATTCCGAGCAGCTACGCGGTCGTTATCAATCTCGAGCAGTGTTTGGAGAGAGTTTGCGCAGACCACCCCAGGGGTTGGCGCTTTTGTTACATTTGCTCCTCTTGGCTGGTTTCCAAACCTTGCGCATGGTATCTCTATGTGGCGCACACACACAATACACGTTCGACGGGATCACCGCCCTTAGATCCTTAGAATCGTCAAAAAAAACACAAAATGACAAATATCGCACTTAACGATAATTAAAACATGTTGTTTATCCCCGCGCTGCGCTAATGACGACCTACATCCCCCCGAATTTTTGCCGACAGTCATGCCCGACTGTTTGCCTCTTGTTACGAGTCCAATATATGACATATTTATGATCCCCGGAGACTCTCAAAAGCCGCTTACGCTCTTGTAATTTTGAAACGCGTCCTGCACGTCATCACAAGCGTTCGCACAACATGCGTCGAACGAAACTCGGAACGTGTTTTTCGATATGTTTTTTTTTTTCCTTTTTTCGTTAACCAAATTGAATTTTTGCGCGTTGTCATAATGCGAGAAGTTTACCTTGCCGCGACTTGCCGCGGTGATGATGACTATGTGAAAATATTAAGAAGTAAAAATATTGTTATGCAAAAAGAAACGTTGAATTCCGTCGTCGTTTCCGAGCCGTGTATATATATAAATTTCTGCGTTTTATTGATAATTCAGTTTTTTTAGCGGTCGTTTGTTCGTTAATCGAAACGATTACACTCATCAGAATTAAAATCACATATAAAGGCAAAACGCGCGCTACCCGTTTCTTGTTAAAATTTGACGACTGTTGTATTTAATGAGGAATTTTGAACGTTTATTTCTTACTCTCGATTTATGGTAAGTTTAGATTCTGTAATTCTCTCGTTCTCTTTGGGATCTGGTTGCCGTCGCGTCATAAAAAATTAATCAAGATGTTTGTAAAACGCGAATTTTATTGCTTGCAAAATGCGTTGATCATCAATACGTTTTTCATTTGAAGAAATAATGAAAAATAATCGAACGCCGACAAGAGAGAGAGAGAGAGATCGCAGTTTTCTATCGACATTCCAGATATCGAAATTCATTTCGCGCAATTTTCGATAAAAATCGATGTGTAAAATTGGTTTTTGGAACTTCGATATCGGCTCGCTGAGTAAATTTAACATCTGTTTTGGTTGTGTTTACACTTGCGCGATGGTTGTTGATTTTTTTTTTATCGCAAAAGACAGCTTCAACACATAACGAGAATCGCAGATAGGATCTTATTGGCATTTTGGTCGCGGATCTTTCGAATCTAATCAGCTGAATGGATCATTTCGGCGGATTATTTCGGGGATAATTTCATTCGCCGCGCATAAGGACATCGCGCGGCGGCGCGATACGTCCTCATTAAGAACCAAGAATTGAAGTCCTTGTTAAGACGCGGGGTGGTAAATCGAGATCCTTTACTTTGTCTCCCTCTTCTGTCTGTCTTTCTTTATTTCTTTCTTTTTTTTTTGTTTTTTTTTTTCACGGTGTGTTCGCCGATCTTGTTTCCTTCTACCCTGCTCGCTCTCTCGCCGAATCTCGTTCTTTTTGTTCTCCACCTCTCCCTCTTTCGCCAGCGAGGTTGTTCACGACTCGTTCGAGAGCGCAAGTCCGCGAGGTCCTGGGATCGATTCTCGGCTCAGCAGGAGGCTCCTCCTACCATGACGGCCATCTTGCAACTGGCACACTAGTCTCACTATATCACATCACACACCTCACTGCATCGCCGAGCTTGCATACTTATATTCAACCATGCCGCCTTTGGTCCCCAATGGGAATTTTCTTTGCGGTGTCCGCCCACACGTTGTGATATTGTTATCAAAAAACGCTTGTTTAATCGGAAAAGATATCGTTGCAATATGCTGTTGAGTTTGCGAAAATCCGAACAATTTTGTATCAACTTACATAAATCGGCGAATGTGCGCGAATTCGAACGCAAAGAATTTCTAAATAAAAAATTCCCTTATATAATAATTCCTAATATAAATCTTAAGGATAACTTCAGCGTTGTGTGAGTTAATTTCAAACTCGAATAATACAATTAGTGCGAGAAATAAAATAAAATTTATGCTCGCTTGAAAAAAAAAAGATTCTTTTAAAAAACGGTATTTTTAATTTTCTCTGTTCCAGGTGCTGAAATACTGCGACCATTTGCACGGAAAATGGTACTTCTCCGAAGTCCGCGCGATCTTCTCGCGCCGTTACCTGCTGCAGAATGTGGCCATCGAGATCTTCCTCGCGAGTCGAAGTAAGTGCTCCGGTCAATTTCTCTCGTTTTGTTGTTCGTCCTCAATCAAGCGCGCCGCTTTCGAACGAGAGCGCGCATTCCAATTTCTTGCTCTCACCCTTCCCGAAGTACCCATCTGCGTTGTTTCGCGCGACGAAGACGCGATCTAATCCGACGAAAACGGGCGGCGGAATTCCGAGCTCGCCGCAAGGTGTGCGCGCGAACGTTGGTTTTTACATAATAAATATCTCGCCCGCATTTACGGTATGTCTTTTTTCTAAGATCATTTTATTATTCAATCATCAACGTCCGCGCGCACCTGCTACCGCTGCTACATATCGCAATCTCACATTGCAAACGGTAGTTTCACGTATGTAATAGCTTCAATATTTTATAAATGATGTGATGAAATTGTCAATATAAAATCATCTTTAATATATTGATTAATTACACGGTATTCAGAATATCTTAAAAACGTTGAAATACGATCCATCCGTATGTTATCGAGGAGATGTTAAAAGCATCGAAGATATTGCGCGCGTCGCTTAAACTATCAACAATTTTCTCAACAACTTTTTGTTAACTCAAAACAAATTATTGTCGTAAAAAAACCCGCGGTTATTGTAAATATGGCGGATCGGTTGTATCTGCTTCTGGCCTCACTGCTGATTAGTTCTCCGGAACGCAAATAAATAAATTCCCGAGTGTCCCCTCGGATTCTAATCTGATCCTGACTTTCGATACGTCGTGAGGAGGACGTTGGAATGTCATCCCTGCGAGGTGTCTTCGTCGTTCAAAAAAAAAAAAAAAAACCAAAATTACTGGAAACGCGCGTTCATTACCCAACATCGGGAAACTTGCTCGGATCGCTGTCTCTTGTAATAAATCTCTGAATATTAAAGTCTAGAGAAAGAGAGAAAAAGTTTTGTTTTTTTACATATCTTTTAAAACGCGGTCGCGGTGTAAGTTTCACAGTCGTACGGTCACTGATTTAAGCGTTATTACGTTTATCCGAAATTGGACATGGAGGAGACTCTCTTCTTCTGTTCTCGAACGCATAACAGTTAGTTCTGCGCGAGAGACAGCTTCACGATTATCGCTTTTTGACACGCTATCGTGCGTACGCTATTAATTCACGTTATCGGACATTTGGGATACGAATAAGTAAGAACAGCTTCGGCGACGAACTGATTGTTGTCGCGCGGGAGCATCTGCTCGCGCACAATATACACGCGAATGTTTAAGTAACATTGAACAATATGCATGTACCAGCATAAGTTCAAAGGAAAACAGCTGAAGAGGACGTATGTGTCGTTTTCGTAATAACCGTGCGTAATGTTTATGTAAATAGAAGTCGTGCAAGTTATATTGACGAATTTTCAATAATTCTCAAAACAAGTTTAACCTTTTCGCTCCGGGACTGGTCCATATATGGACCAGCAAGAAAAGCGAACGTAATAGATGTTTATAAGGTCAATTTAATGCACTAAATTTAGGAAAAAAATTGAAAAAAATCCTGGTTACTTCTTTGACCTTCAAAATTAACTTTGAAGGGGGGGGTAGCAGGTTATTATTAACTTTTTCAGCTAAAATGCGAGGTCAATTTTAAAGGAAAAATTCCCGGAGCGAAAAGGTTAACAAGAAGAACGTTTGGTCGCATATTAAATTCTTGGATCAAAATGAAATGTGCATCTTACTCTTCCGTTTGGACAGCTCCGATAAATTACGGGGAAATATTTTTGTTAAGCGTCTTCTTGCACGCTATTCTTTGAACCCTCGTGGGAACGTCGCAAACGCGCTCTGGACACAATTGGATCTTTTTTCCGCTTTTTCATCATTTCGCACAGAAATGAAGTTAATCAGTTTTATTATCTAGAAATTTATATCGCGCAACAAAGTAATATTACACTCATTGATTTATTATCGCGCAACGTATTATCTTCATATATCGTTGTTGCGTAATTGAAAAAGATTAAATAATGTGATATTCATGTGATATCTATTTACAAATAAATTAATATACATCGCTGTTATTAATATTTTCGCAAATATATCACCAAAATAATTGTAACATTATAAACAAAAATTGTTGAGAAAAGTTGAAATTTTTTAACGGAGAAAGCGACTTTTTCTTGTCTATCGTACGTATGATTGATGTGCAACGTACTCTCGAAATATCGGGCGCGCTTTAACGCCTTTTTGTCCCGCAGCCTCGATCCTCTTCGCGTTCTCGGACCAGGCGACGGTGAAAAAGATGATCAAGGCGCTACCGCGAGTCGGCGTTGGCATCAAATACGGGATACCGCAGACTAGGTAAGTGATAACCGCCCGAAGACGCGAGGAAAGAAGCGCTTCTGTCATTCCACAGAAAGATCCGGAGATCTCAGAGCCTATTTCGAAACGCTCTTGTCACATTCCCCCGTTTCTTTGTCCTTTTCGGTAAGACGGTATTCCATCCAGGGACGGAGTCGAGGAGCTTTATTTTTTTTTTTTTTTTTTTTTTTATGTCTATAAATTTACTCCCAACAAAATATATCGTACATATATTATTGTAATTAGTGAATTTAGAAAAACAAATCATGACGGAGACAGAATATTCTAATTTTGATTTACATAATAATTCAAGTGGCAAAAACACACGGTTGTTCGTAATAAATTTACATTTTAATGTATTTAAAAAAATGTTTCTTGTATTCTCATACCATACTTACATTCGCGACGAGATTTATTTCATTCGAAAAAGAAAACGACGAAAATCAGAAAACAATAAAAACCAACGATAAATGATTTACAAATAAAAAGAACGAAGATGCAAACTTCGTCCCTGCACGAGATTCCCGTGTCTTCCTTGTATTGTCACAGACACCGAAGAGAGAGAAAGAGAGAGAGAGATCCTCGCAGGATACCGAGCCTGCCATAGGTCGGCAAGTGTTGGCGGTAAGAACAGAGGTTCGCGTATCCGCGCTTCTCCCTCGACTCATCCATTAGAACGCTCCTATACACGTATATATACGAGAGAGCGGACGAGAGAGGATACATCGACCATAAATATACGACCGCGAACTCGGACATGTCTGATCCGAGGAGAAAAAATTCCTCTAGCTAACAAAAAAAAAAAAAAAAAAATACAACAAAATCTTTCGGTGTATAAAATACAAATCTGACGTTGTGAGATACGTCCTGAACGAGTATTACGTCGCGTCAGGAAATGCTATCCGCGAAAGCTTGTTAAAAACACGCAGCTTGTTGCAGACTTGTATATTGTCGTAAAAATTTTACGTTTATATTCCTACTGCCGTAAGATACGCGATTTATCGAAGAATTCGTGAAAAATTGTTTCAAAAATTTTCACTAAAAAATAATTAATATATGCGCGCATTTAAACAGTTACGACGTCGCGAAAATTGCAATTAGCATTTCGGTCGCAGCAAAGAGGTTTTTTCACGCGATCGTGTGTAATTTACGTGAGATGACACGTTCAAAGACCGAATTTATACGTCCGGTCTCTTTTTAACGTCGCGAAGGACGAACGCGCCGGCCGTTAAAGTCTCTCGGTGTAAATCCTAAAATCAGCGTTCATCTTCGCGTTCATAAACTTGCGAGACTGGCGCTTTATGGCGTGAACGCAAAACTGCCGTGGTGAGCGCTTCTCGGCGTATAATTGCTCTTATGAATTGAGACCGACTCTTAATTGCGTATCAAAGCTTGCGCTTTGCGCCGCTCGCGCTCGTTTGATATTCGGTAATTAAGGTTCACAGAACGCGATGCCGCGACGACGTAGGTAGGTAGGTATATCTCACACTCTGCGAGATTTTACGCACAATTACGCCGTTGTGTTACGGCAAACCGTAAGAGACGTCTCGATTATTGATACTTCATTGTTGGCGAGATTCACCTTCAAACGCGAACAAGCAAATCTATATGTTCTTGTTTTCACGTGCCTACGCAATCTTTTGAATGCTTCGGTTTAACGAGCAGAAAATGCAAAGGTTTCGAATACACGTGGTATAAGAGATGGGGTGAAATTTTATATTCGATTATGACATCACGTTAACGACGTTGTTAAGGACGGAGAAACGTTTTATTATTATAATAGTGTATTTGTGATATATTTTATCAACTTTCTCATTTTATGAACAATTTACCGTATTTATCCGCTGCAATTGTGTTAAATCCTTAATAAATAATACAAAAAATAATGAAATTAGAGTGTGTGCGGAGTCAACTCAACTTGTTGACTTTGAACATCGACATGTTGACGTTACAACTTTACAATTTTTTAACTCTTATGGACAATTTTTTGTAACGTGTGACTAATCTTTCTGTAATTAGACCACACGTTCCGAGAAGCTTTAATCAACTTCGCATCTACACTTTAATTTTTTTAAATTATTGTTTGGTATTTTCTGGTTTTTACATGTAAATCGATCGCGACCGATGAAGACTCACGTAAGAGATCGAAACGTTTCGCAATTTTCCGTACACATGTGATAAACTACCTAAATATATCAATCTGTTTCCGGCTCGATCTTTGACCTCCCGTATTCTTATTATTGTTTATATAACGAGCGTATATATATATATATATATATATCTCATATCTCACTTTGTTAAATCCTTATTTTACAGACGAGCGTCGTTAATGTCGCCGCGACAACTGATGAGAAGCTCAAATATGACGCAAAAGTGGCAGCGTCGAGAAATATCCAACTTCGAATACTTAATGTTCTTGAACACAATTGCCGGTAAGTATATCTCTATATGCAGTGATCGCAAATCGCGATCGATCGATAGCGCGTTCGATTCCTGTAACTCAGGTAACATCGCTAGATCATAGAGATCGTAAAAGTAGCGAGGCTGTCGGAAGTTTTTTTTTTTTTTTTTACGGGGTGCACACGGGCGGATGGAGTCTGTCGCGACGCATTAGGGATGTTCTCAATCAGCTCCGTGTTCCGTTAGCTACCCCCCATGCGAGTAATCCCGACCTCATGGGCCCCGGTAATCCTCTCCCGAGAGAGACTCACCACCACCCCGCCCTCGCTGAGGGCGAAATAGAAGCGCGCGCGTCTTTGTTTCTCTCTTCGCTTTAATATCCGCTCCCTCGCACGCTCATCGAACCAAATCACGAAACTCGAGACGTTTGCCGGCCTCGTGTGTGCTTTTTAATAGGACAGTTCTCTCTTTTGACGAGACGTGAGTCTCACGACGAGCGAACTCGAATCGCGAACGCGCGCTGGTACGGTATTCTCGATCACCTCGCTAGGCTTTTTATCGACGTTAATTTTTTTTTCTTTTTCTCCCCGACTTTTAATCGGAGATTTAATGATTCTCACGCGCGAGTTCGCTCATTGCGTTTTTATTATCGTGCGCGATAGGATAATTTATCTTTGAATTTCACGGAAGAGAGAATTCAACCGCGCGCACCATTTGTCTCTTTCGTATATTACACACACGCGGGATACCTTAGAAGAAACAAACGTATCATCAAACGATTCTCTTCACGTGCCGCGAGGTTCATCGACTCCCAAGAGTGATCGATCTCTCACCGGCGATTCTCTTCCCCGTTCTCCTCTCTCTTTCCCCCGCGGGCGAGAGACTTCTTCGATAATAATCGTCGGTGCGCACGCACGATTACCGTTCCGGGCGGCAGCATCGTCGATTCGTCGTCGCAGGGTGTATTAACCGAGTGTTCGGCCGTGATTCTTGTAAACAAGTCGACGGTTAGCCGCGCTCGCCCGTTATATAAAAAGTTACGCCGCCAGTGTGGGATTTATACGCGCCCACGCACAAGAGCGGGATCGGTCGCCTTAATGACGGCGATGAGCACGGACGCGTAATTATTCGGATTTCGGCGGAGCTTGCCCGCGCGCGATGCCCGGGGGTGGCCGCAACGCCGTATTTACGAGGGTTATATATTAATTGCTCGAATAAATAGCCGTAGGTATATACTTTCGCTCGGAACAGCGCGTCGACAGCGGGAAAGAGAAAGAGAGAGAAAGAGAATCGGTACAAAAACGAACCGGTCCGCCGCCGCACCGCGCTGCTGCGCGCTCCCGCATACGATCAAGAATTTATTTGCTCTCGCGGGCCCGCGTACGCGCATCGGTTTATTAAAAATTAATGACAGCGCGAATCCGATGTAAATACGATATAGCCCGCACTGTGGCGGCCAGCGGGTACGTGCGCGCTAGGCGGATCATGAAAATCATCTTCCGATCGTCGGAGACGATGACGACGAGAATTCTCCGACAAAGAGTCTCTCTCGAAACTCGGACGGAGATATACGTCGGCGGGGAAAGAATGACACAAATTGTGACGAATTCTTTGAATAAAATAATTTACAAAGAGAGTCAAAGATGTATGTACAGTTGTGTAATTTTTCATTGAAAATTATATTAAGAGCTTTTTTTTTTTTCTGAGAAATATCGCGCACGAAATATATATATATATATATATATATATGCACAGTTGTCGACATCCGATCTGCGGCATGCCGATTGCAAACGCATTCCGATCTTAACTCTTCGCGATGTAATTCCTTTAGGCACGTCCCGGAGATGCGATATTTTAAGTCCGTTTAAGTAACGTAAGTAAGCAAGTGTGTAAATATATAACCTGGAAGATCATATATAATGAGCGCGGTTGTATTGATATACGGACGCTTTTGTGGTGTGTAAATCTGCCGTATTTATTTCCCAAGATGTATGCAGCTCGTTTCACATACGCCGAACGGCTGCGGTCTTTCCATTTCCAGGTAGTTGCCAACAGGTCGTCGCCTGCGCTTTCGATCGTATCTAGGCTGGTCCTGTTTTACGGTGAATTATTATCGAGGACGCAGCGACAGTTCGATAAAACGACCGACCGACCAGTCGAACCATTCACGCGTACAATCTTTTCGTAATTCCGAGATATCACTGTCGAAGTCGAAGATTCAGCAAAGTAAAATTTTTTTCACAATTCTCTCTCGTCTTCGTTAGATTCTAATTAATTATTTATATACAATATTTATATTTATATTTATATGTTACTTTTTTATGTTTATATTTCTAAAAAAAAAACAATCGAATTAAAAACAAATACGCGCGTTGTTTCTTGTTGAAAACAGAAAAATCTTGATGAAAAAACAAATCGTAGAATTCTCTCATTTTATTAATAATGTTTTTCGCGCAACTTTTCTCGACAGCAACCGCGCAAGTTTGACGATTTATCTTCATCTGCGAACTCACGTCACAAATATCGCTCGAATTTTTTTTCTGGAAAGTGAGACGCGCACGTTGCGCGTTCGCGGAGAGCGAGACTATAAGGACTGAGAAATCCTCGGACATGAGAAGGGGGTGTCGCGGACATTCCCGCTGTCGAGGCGCGTTGCTCGAACGCTCACTCACGCCGACGCTACCATTAATAATCACTTTGATGCATAACGCGGCCCCGCTATTATTTACGCCCGGGTCGCGCGAGGCTCACGATTTACGGGCGTATTGTAGGAACGGTCGGGATTTTACACAGCGGCTGCTGCAGAGTGTACGAGTTTCTCTTGGTCTTCTTTTCGTCGCGGAATTAAATATCCGCCGAAATTTTTCGTGCGTTGACAAATGACTTTTACGCGTCGATACTTTGAAACGCATTAAAAAAAAAAAAAAATTATTTTGCTACAACAAAAATTGCGACAATACCGAACAACTTTTTATTGTTTAAAATAAAAATATTCGTAATTGTGATTCATTTTGCAAACATTTTATCATACATCGTGATTCCGTTCGCGCGGTACACGATTATTAGAGAGAGTCTACTCACAGAGAATTCGATCGCTTCGTGAGCGCGATAAACGTTTCGCGTATACTATTTCGCGACGAACGAAAGCGACCGACGTAACGGGAGCGATGAGGGAGGCTGGATACACGACACACGTGTATCCGTCATGCGGGCGCCGAGTGACAAACTCGCTGACGTGCTTTAATTAGCGACAGGGAAAGAGATTAGAACTCCACGAGCCCTTGGACCGCGTTCTGCCGTCGCTAATGCATCTCGGAATGGGATTCCGCGGAGGTTTCGAGGGGAGGACACGAGTGAGACCTCTGGGAGTGACAATTTCAGGAGCGATTAGCCGTCACGCTCTGAGTTATGCGCTTACTAAACGGCGCGCCGCGCCCCATTGAGCCACACGGCGCGTTTTTCGTAAAAATAGAATCGAGACGGGCGCGCGAAGATCTCGCCGTCCGCTCTTTCATCGCCCTTTGGAATCGAGGCGGCGCGGGGGCGCGAAATATGAGGAGTGACCGTAGTTAAGACGCAGGGTCAGGACGGGGAAAAAAGTAGGCCGACGATTATCCGCATTAAAAAAAAAGAAACACCGTTCTCCGTTCGTCTATTCTCGGCAGTACATAAGGAGGAATTTAATTTAAGCACTTACTCGTTTCTCTCTTTGACTTTCTCGTATTTTATTTTTTTCTCCTTGCCGCGGAAGGTTGAGCGATGATTTAGATTACGCGAGAAGAAAAAATAAAATATATATACATATATATATATAGCCTCAGCCTCGTTACGAGATTTAGTGTTGATTTTTTTTTTTTTTTTTTTTAATGGGAAATGCGAAACACACGATGATGATTCAGCCAACGTATAAAGGTGGTAATTTCACTAACAATGTATATTTCTGCTTGTGAGTTATACTAAAGGAAGTGAATTCATCTTCTTTCAGGTCGTACGTACAATGATTTGAATCAGTATCCCGTATTTCCTTGGGTGTTAACGAACTACGAAACGAAGGAACTCGATCTCAGTTTGCCGAGCAATTACAGAGATTTATCGAAGGTACGGCTTTTTTTTTTGCACAAATTCTCTCTCGCATAGACAAACGGGTAAACCGATTATTCTGTCCGATTTTATTTCTCTTCTTTGTGCACACGCGTCGGAAGATACATCGATGCGTATCGCGGCGAATTTTCTAATGCACGGGCAATTTTAAAGAGATTTGCGAGATTTTTGATATTTTGTATATTTCAGCCGATCGGCGCGTTGAATCCAAACAGAAGAGCTTACTTCGAGGAGCGCTTTCAGAGCTGGGAACACGACACTATACCGCCTTTCCATTACGGCACGCATTATTCCACCGCTGCCTTTGTTTTAAATTGGATGATACGCGTGGTGAGTACACTGCTGTTTATTAGGTTTTTTTTTCGTATAAATAATTTAATCGATATACGTTTTAAAACAATGTTATCTTCATCGACCTACTCTACATCTTCGAGAGAACATATATCAGGTAACATGTTGTAAAATGTTAATTAAGACGTCGTTGAGAATCTTGTAAAGATTCTCTTACATCAAATTAAGAAGCGAATAAACAACGTCATTGAATCTTATATAAATGATTCTCTCGCATTAAACAGCGCAAATATATGACGTAAAGGATATTTATTCGCATGATAAACGTATAATTAGCTTTCAATCGCGGAGAGATTTTTTGGCCTTTCCATTTGCAAAGCGCGTCCAGTCTGCGTCATAAATTTAAGCGACACTTTTAGTACCACGCGCGCACTAATTTGGGGGCGTCGAAAACGCCCTTGTGTTCGCCAGCGACGCCCGCCTTTCTCTCGTTAAATATACACATTTGTGTTTTCTGCCGCATTTCCTCGTTCGCTTGAAATTCAAGGTCTAACTGGAAAACGTCTTTATCTTATTTTTGCTCTCGCCGAAATTGCGTCGATCGCGATTGCATTCGCGAAACCACGATGATTTCTTTGTGTAATTTTTTTTTAAACTACGTTTATTCACGATTTTATTTATTCCGACCGCAGCGAATTTAATGTGAATAAGTTTTTATTTAATTGGCCTTCAATATCGTTTTAAAATGCGTTCGAAGTACTCTGGTGTTATTACGTATTTAAACGTGAGCAGCGCAACACGGCACGTCTAATTGTTTATTCACTTGTATGATGTTCCGGCGCACTGAGATTGTAAAATATTGCATCGTAAACAATAATTTTTATCGGTCTGCAAATGTACGTTTACTAGACCACCGCTCGTTGGAAATATGTTAACGACTTGGTTGTAACGTTATTTCGGGATCTTATCATGAATGAATAATCGTAGGTATGCGGATCGTAATATACGCAAAAATCACGTTTACGCTTTCGCGTAAACGTATAAGTACGTTGATTATATGTGTGCGGGTCTCTCGCTGGCGTTCGTTCGCCCGTCAACGAACTGGATGATTGACTAGGAACGAAAAGAGGGTTTCGCGCTCACAAAGAGCCCGCCTCTGTGAAGTGTCTCTAAGTGGCGGTTTAAAGTCGCGCCGCCTTTTTCACGTCCCTTTTACACTCGTCTTCACGTATCTTCTTATTGACATCCCGAGAGAATTCTGCGTTGCAACAGAGAAAGAGAGAGAGATAGAGAGAGACTAGAGTCGAGTAAAATACACCCGGGCTCTTTTAGTTTTGTGAACAAATTATTTTTCCAGGAACCGATGACGACTATGTTCCTGGCGTTGCAAGGCGGTAAATTCGATCATCCCAACAGACTTTTTTCGTCGATTGCGCTTTCGTGGAAGAATTGCCAACGCGATACATCCGACGTCAAGGTTCGTTGCATGTAATTAAGATACTCGCGTCATTTACATTCCTAGTCACGGTGTTGCTGAAAACAGTTTTTTATTCATCATCTTGTTGTTAACATTAGTGCGTAAATTTTTACAATTTTACGCGTCGCTCGATATAACACCGGAGAGATTGGGCGGAGCTATATGCAATTGTCTTCTCATTAACAGGAATTAATTCCGGAATTCTTCTTTCTGCCGGAAATGCTGGTAAACAGCAATCGTTATCGTTTGGGCAGGCAGGAGGACGGTAACCCGGTCGGTGACGTTGAATTGCCACCTTGGGCTTCGTCTCCCGAAGAATTCATTCGTATCAATCGAATGGTAAACAATTTTTTTTTTTTTTTAACAGAAATGGTACTTTCTTTTTTTTGCAAAATCACTTTTTTTTTTTTAAACTCTATTTGTGTTTGTTTGTAGGCACTTGAATCCGAATTCGTGTCTTGTCAATTACATCAATGGATCGATCTGATTTTCGGCTACAAGCAGAAAGGTATGATTAATTTTAACACGATCATTTTTTTTTTACAAAATTCTGCAAATAGATTGAAAATAAATGAGTTTTTGTTTTTTTGACGTAAATTTATCACATTAAATTTATCAAAAGTTCGAAAACTCGTATATTGAGCTGATGAACGTGTCCAACGCACAATAGCAGACACTCGCGAGTGTCCACAAGGTTACATTCTCTCCGTGTTGAGACAGGAGGCAGTCGAGTCAAATTAGATTTACACCAATGGTAATTGTCGGTGGCGCCTCTATATCCGGCGCTTCCCCGAAGATGCTGCCTCGGCGAGGAAAGGTGCCGGCATTTGAGGGTGCGCGTATGGAAGGAATTAGGTTTTTAGTTGGCTTCCTCTCTTTCACTCCCGAGCCCTGTCCCGACCAATTAGGCACGTGTGCCAAGCGCGACAATGCGTCCCCACCCGTAATACGCAACACGTTTACAAGAGCGCAGCCGGTAGCACGAAAGTGGAGCCAGCCGGAAATACCGGGCATGAGCAATCAGCGAGAACTACTCGGAGAACTGCTCTCTCGAATCGTCTCGACTACGTGGCTGCCAAAGAACAAGCCACAAAAATTGTAGCGGAAACTGTAGCACCAACGTTGACGATTGATTTGATTTTTTTTTTTTTGCAGGTCCGGAAGCCGTACGCGCAACCAACGTTTTCTACTATTTAACTTACGAGGGTAGCGTCGAGCTGGACACGATCACCGATTCTATGATGAGAGAAGCTATAGAGAATCAAATTAAAAATTTCGGGCAGACGCCGTCGCAGCTCTTGATGGAGCCGCATCCACCAAGAAGCTCAGCGATGCATCTGGTGAGGAATTATATTGTATGTGAAGAAAAGTATATGTTAATTTTTTACACAATTGTAAAACAAAAAAAAAAAAAAAAAAAAAAAAACCGACGAACAATATTTCTCTAGTCACCGATGATGTTCTCGAGCATTCCGGATGACGTGTGCATGACCATCAAATTCCCGTCTAATTCGCCGATCTGTCACATCTCGGCCAACACTTATCCTCAACTACCACTGCCATCGGTTGTGACGGTAACCACCGGACAACAGTTCGCTGTCAATCGGTGGAATACCAATTATGCGGGTAAAAACTATTTTCTTATAAGTTGCAAATATTTAAAACTTGACGCATCTCTTGCGTGATTATTGTATTTCGAAACTTTCTTTAGCTTCTGTGCAATCACCGAGTTACGCGGATACACCTCAAGCACAAGCTGCCAATCAACCATTGTCCATGGATCCTGTTCTTTGTAAGTGTATTTACGTACGAGTTGAACATTTTTTGAAGATAATATTCTTGGACTAAATTAATTAACGCAACGTTTATTAATGTTTTTTTTTTTTTTTTTTTAATTTTAATTTCTAGCTCAAGCAACGAACAGCTCGAATCCAACGCTACGTCGCCATCTGGGCGACAACTTCAGTCAGAAGCTCAAAATTCGCAGCAATTGCTTCGTCACTACTGTAGATAGTCGATACTTGGTGGCCTGCGGCTTTTGGGACAACAGTTTCCGCGTCTTTTCAACCGAGACAGGTAAATATCAATATTCCACGTTACTTCACATCGGACATTGAGCCAAGTATTTTTACAAAGGAGAAAAATGTTTTTTCACTTTGCAGCGAAAATCGTTCAGATAATCTTCGGTCATTACGGAGTTGTCACGTGCTTGTCGCGCAGCGAGTGCAACATCACTTCCGACTGTTACATCGCGTCGGGAAGCGCGGACTGCACCGTTCTTCTCTGGCACTGGAACGCCAGAACGCAGACTATCGTCGGCGAAGGTGAGGCGCCGGCACCACGGGCCACTCTCACCGGCCACGAACAGCCTGTGACGGCCGTCGTCATATCCGCCGAACTGGGTTTAGTTGTCTCGGGATCGCATTGTACGTATCACAAATTCAAGAAAAGATAGAGAAAAAAGTAATGAAAAAAAAAAAAAAAACAAAATTCTACTTTTATAAATCGTTACACTATCGATCTGGATTACTCGTAATTTTGACCGTTTGATGTTACAGACGGTCCGGTACTTGTTCACACCACTTTCGGCGATCTCTTGCGATCGCTCGAAGCGCCGGACGGATTTTCGTCTCCAGAAAACATCGCCATGTCGCGCGAGGGTGTGATCGTGGTGAATTATGAACGCGGAAACATAGCGGCGTTCACCATCAACGGAAAACGCCTTCGTCACGAATCACACAATGATAATTTACAAGTAACTCACTTATTCACACATTCGTTATATACTACAATGAACTTTGACGAGAGATCAATGAACTTTGACGAGAGGTTAATGACCTTTGACGAGAGGTCAATGACCTTTGACGAGAGGTCAATGACCTTTACGAGAGGTCAATGAACTTTGACGAGAGGTCAATGACCTTTGACGAGAAGTCAATGACCTTTACGAGAGGTCAATGAACTTTGACGAGAGGTCAATGACCTTTGACGAGAGGTCAATGAACTTTGACGAGAGGTCAATAAACTTTGACGAGAGGTCAATGACCTTACTTTAGTCGCGTTTTTAAAAACACAAAAGTTCAGTCACGTGACTGTAGTTATGTATTGTTTTCTTTACTTTTTCCTGTCACTATTTTTCGAGTTTGATTTTCATGCGTTATGTTTGACATCTCTTATATGGATTACATTACATGGTTTGTAATATATATATACTAGGTGTTATCGTGTTGACAGTCTGTGTTCACTGACACAACACGTCAAAATAAAAACAACAATAGCGTGCGCGTAGCGCACGCCTGTGTTGTGGTAGTAAATTAAAAAGCAATAATTTTGATGCAACTTCATAGCAAAGCCATTTACGCCGCTGCTTGTTCTTGCTTTGTTTTCAGTGCCTACTACTGAGCAGAGACGGTGAATATCTGATGACGGGTGGTGATAAGGGTATTGTAGAAGTCTGGCGAACTTTCAATCTCGCTCTACTCTACGCGTTTCCAGCGTGCGAAAGCAGCGTGCGTTCTCTCGCGCTCGCTCATGATCAAAAGTGAGTATTCGAGAACGTAACGAAAACATCTCGTTAACATTTTCTCAGCGCAGAGGATGATAAAAATTTTCCAAGATCTTGAAAAAAAAAAAAACAAAATTTAACAAATATTCGCGGCGCTAATTAATGTAATATCGATGCGATTTTGTTTTTGCAGGTTTCTTCTAGCTGGTCTAGCAAACGGGTCCATCGTAATATTCCACATCGACTTCAACAGATGGCATCACGAGTTCCAGCAACGTTACTGAAATTACGACTTTCTCTTCGCCTAAGAAAAACAAAAAGGCGCACAATATATTATAAATCGCGCTTAAACTCTCTTTTCACGTATAATACGATACTTCGGAAAACTTACATGTACCGGACGGACAAATGGCGCTACGATTTCCCGTTCAATCGTGTATCCGCGATTGTATCACGGCGAAGAATCGCGTATTATTTCGCGACGTTTGTACCGTCGGTCACTAACTTCTCGTCGTAACTATTTCTAGATTCGCCGCAGTTTACGATTACGCAAAAAAAAAAAAAAAAAAGGGTATTCTATCGTTTCGAATTAGGTGCAGTGAGCGGCAATGAGACGAGCGTGACGTACCTCGAATGTTTAGCGTTTAGCAAATTAAAACCCGCTTTCCGCGTGGCTGCGTGTAGTGCTTCCGTAAAGAGATATATGCGGAGCGGAGCGAATCGGAAGAACGTCAGATGGTTAATCCGCCAAGCGAATGTGTCGCGAGTCACGTCGCACGCTTGTGAAAAAAAAAAAAAACAAAAACATGAAAATTACACGCGTGCCGCTCGAAACGCTAGTCAATTAATGAAAACTCGAATACTTACTTACCCTTGCGTGTCCACGTTCGCAACAATTTGCGAACCGCGATCGCGCGATCTCTTCTCACTCGGCGCGCGAAGGAAACAGGAGAGGGTACACTGTCGGGGGAAATAAAAAAAAAAAAAAAAAGTAAAATCGCGCCGACGCGGCGATAAGAAAACCGCGTCGGCGAGACGGGCGGATGAGCTGAACATACGTTATTTTTATGCCTGAAACTGCACGTGGATTTGGCCCACGACACTTTAGCAATTAATGTCCAGTGTAAATACGGATATATTCTTCACGTTATATATATATATATAAATATACATACACACTCAAATACATATATACACACACAAAATATATACATATATATATATATATATATACATATATACATACACGCGCGCGCTTTATTCTGTATTAGAGGTGGCGAGATAAAGACAGGCGTGTGTTTATCACGAGGGGGTTTGCAATTCATTCATCACAGACGTATTAATGTCGCTCACGTCGAACTTTTTGGCTAAGCACCTTGTACGTTCAGTTCGGACTACACGCACGCGATCGCACCGCGCGTTTAAAAAAGAATAAAAAAAAAACAACACACTGACACCTGCGCGCTCCGATGGATGCTTGGCGAGGAAACAGGAAATCATTCGCTAAATCATGTCGTTTATCACTCATCGGAGAGAGTGCGGTGTTAGTCCGCCCTCCCCCTCCCCCCAGCTACATTTTCTATATCCTGATATTCGCGTCCTTCGAAAGAGATCCTAATTTTTATCAAAGCCGTCCAGCTTAACTTTTGCGAGGATATTTCTTAGTATTTTCGCACGCTACGTATATTAATCAGCAAAGCAAGTTATTTAGGCTAAAAAAAAAAAGAAAAAAAAAAGAGAGAGAACAAAAGTGACATCCCCCGAATTCATCCTTAACATTCCGCGACTTGTCGAGGATCGCTTTTGGTGTGTGAATGCGTGTCATATCGGTGATTTAATTTCTCTGGGACGATAACTCGCGCGACGATGATGCGAAGTATCTGAGAGAGAGAGAGAGAAAGAGAGAGAGAGAACGAGAGAAAAGTGTAAATGTGTGATATTGCGAGAATGAAACGAAGCAAACATACACCTTAAAATCCAACAACGATAGTGAAGATGATGCTTGGAGAAGTATTAAACTCTTACTAACTTGACTTTCCGTTATTGTAGACACACCGTGTGATAGCTGTCTTGTAATATTACTACGAAGTATTATTGTCCGAGTCCTGTTTCGCGCGAGAGAGTGAATCGCGAATCACACACAGAGACTCCGCATAAGACTCCATATAAATAATAGTCTCTTCAGTTTGTATGTATTCTGATGAATATAGTGTATCGTCGTCATCTCGGTTATAATTTTTGTCTAACGAAAAGTACTTACCTAAGTACTTATCTCTAAGATGGGGTCGCGTTTAATTGTCGCCGCTTAATAGTCGATAACAGATGTATTTCCAAAGTTGTTATAACCAGTAGTCAGAAAAAAAAATCTTCGTGTATGTGAGAGAGATGATATACGACGGGAAGGATGCATGAGCGCGGATACAAGAAAAAAAAAAAAGCGGGTTGACGAGGCTGAGGGAAGCGAAAGAAGAAGCGTTAATGCAATCCGTTCGGAGCGAACGTTTCATGGATCGCAGCTGATCGTCGTGATGATTCGAGCCGCGCAATTAAGTCGTGCAATTCGTGTAGATCAATCAACGTCATATGAATCAACGTCGATGTCTTTGCAAATCTAAGTACGTTATTATATATCGGTTTGCTCTAAGAATACAATCTGTGAAAAAGATTTAAAGAAAACAATTCTGTAACGTGCGTGGTATAGTATGCGAGTATTTTGTTTGTTTTTTTTTTTTTTTTATAATTTCTAATTTTTTCCGACGTTTGAAGAATCAAACTTGCTGTGCTCGGCAATCTAGTTCTTAATTAACAACAGAAAAAAATCTTTCTCTGATGTACCTCATGCTCTAGTCAAAAAATGATCGGCGAATTACTTGTCGCGAGTCATCTGCGATCCTCCGCGTTTTAGATATCGATACAACACTTAAAAAAAAAAAAGAAAAAAAAGAAAAAAAAACTATGTCGTACTGTTTACGTGTAGATGTATAAAAAAAAAAAAAAAAAAAAATGCATAGATGCCGTCGTTTTAGCGATCAATCACTTTGGGCTTGCGACATCATCACAGTTAGTAATTTACGGTCGTAAATATATCGATTCTTGCTGTGCATCGGACGATCAGAAGGCGATAATTCGCTCGCAAACCGATCGTCGGTAATCGTACAATTTTTAAGCGTATAGGAGAATGTTACGTGTGCAACGTGTTAAACAATGGTGTACCGCCACTCGTTATGGACATGCTTCTGCATAACTGTTCGTATTGTTTTGTTCGCGCGAAAGAATGAAGGCGTGAATGCGCGAGAAAGACGTCGATTAAAAAAGGAAACGGAAGAGACGACGGATGAGTCAAACGATCAAAAAATTGATTGAGTTTAGCAATTTTCACTACTTTTTAAACTACGTATATGTCGCGTACTTATTGCAAACGCGCGTGAGTTTTTAATCGCCGCGCGCGTTGTATTTACGTGTATTTTTGATGACGATAAGCGCGCACGTACGTCGACGTTGTATTTTCGTTACGGTGAGAAAAACAAAAACAAAAAAACAAAAAAAAATGAAAAGCACACGACATTCCATCTGCATTTCCTGCTGTTCGCTGATTCACACGAATTCACGTTTGTGTTTTTGTCCGCTTAGAATCGAGAAGAAAACGAAGTCGAACTCGATGTAAATCGCTCCCAATTTGTAAACCATAGATACGGTGAAAAAAAAAAACAAAAAAAAACTTAGTGGTCAAATTGCGAGGTACAATGAATTTCAAATATTCGCGAGGATACGACGTGTGTGCGATGAGAGAGAGAGAGAGAGAGCGCGGCAGAATATTTTTCGCATTATTCCGATGTGTGTAACGCGAGGGCGCAGCGTAACGGGTGAGAATGCGAATGGGGATGACAGGTCAAGTGTCGCGTAAGAAAGAGTTTTTATATTTGTTTATAGATGTGTGAGAATGTGCTGCACTCTTTAAGCAAGTTGTTAGTGAATTCCCTCCATATTGCTAATATATACATAAAGAGTTAACTCAGATCGATTTCTGTCCGTACTTGAGAGCATTCAGTACACACACAAAAAAAAAAAAAAAAATATCGCTACTATTTTAAATAACGCTAAGTACAACGCTACAAGAGAGAGTTTTTGCCTATATTATTATTACGATTACGATTTATTGTCTCTCATCATTATTATTGATATTCTTATTATTATACGATTGTGGCTACATTTAACGTACTTAATATTAACGACTTATCTATACAAGAGCATAGATTTGTATATTCGTCGGATAAGGCCCTTAATGTTTATGCGCGTGTTAAGCGATAACTTTACTTATTTACATTATACGAAGAAAGAAACAAAAAAAAAAAAAGAAAAAAAGAAAAAAAAAGAAATGAAATTAAGGCCCAAGGTAATAGGAAAACTAAAGTGTAAAGTTTTATCCGGTTTGTTCACACACGTACGTCGCGAGCTGCCCGTAGAAGTATTTACATCTAGATTAAATCGACGCGTTTATTAATGTCAAAAAAAAAAATCACGGGCGAGACGAGGGAGAAGAAGCGACGCTGCAAAACACGCGATATAACACTCAAGCGCTTACTTAATTAGGCTCATATACATTACCCTATCTTAAAACACCTCGTTTTTAAGTCTCTCAAAGATAATTTAAGAGTGACGCGGGAGAGAGAGAGAGTCAACGCGTAAGCTGTAACGAGAGAAAGCTCAACATGATTGTAGATGAACGTGTTTCGATTTTTTTGCGAAAGAGTGAGAGACAGAAAGCGCAACCAAAAAGAAAACTTGAAAAAGCTTTCGTCGACGTATGATCAGTTTTTTACATCACACACACACATATATATATATATATATACACACACACGTCAAGTCAATATATATAGACACATCAGCCATAAATAAAAAAAAAAAAAAGTTGGAGCAACCTCGATCGCGCGGATCCACGATGGGCGTTGTCGAAGCTCGTTTGCACCCAGACAATGTTTTATAAGCACCGACTCGGTTTTTCTTACCTTCCCCTCCGAACAAAAAAAAAAACAAAAAAACAAAAAAACCAACGCGAATTTTAAAAAGTCGCGTATGAACGTTCCATCCCGCGTCCCGCGAATCATGGTTGAGCTCTTTCAATTTACGGATCACCGTTATTACCGCGCGCGGTTGCATCTCTCGTCGGGATCGAGCTCGCGATCGATTACGGACGATTTCTAACGGGCGAGCATTTCGAATTAGAGACACGCGCGGCGAGACAGACAGATAGAGAGAGAGAAGTAAGAGAAAGAGTATTACGTACGCGACGAATCGATTGTGTTCGTGAAGAAAATGCGGTTAGAGGCCTAATTATTTTGCTGGCGACGTTACAGCGCGTTCGTAACGGTCCCGACGCTCGATCGGTGAATGTAGAATAGCGCNATTACGTACGCGACGAATCGATTGTGTTCGTGAAGAAAATGCGGTTAGAGGCCTAATTATTTTGCTGGCGACGTTACAGCGCGTTCGTAACGGTCACGACGCACGATCGGTCACTGTAGAATAGCGCACCGTAAAAAAAAAAAAAAAAAAAAAAAAAAAAAAATAGCATCGACACTCGTTTCGTATGATTTTCTCGCGACGAAGCCAAACCGCGATTCGAGCCGCGTGAAATCGACGATCGCGATCGTCGTCGCACGACGGTAACAACGCGCGGTGCAAGATTTATTCCCGCCACTTTTACGAAGTACTTACTTAGATAGAGGGAGTACTTAAGTCGTTGCTACATACCAGTATATAAGCTCTATCGCTTATTTTATACTTAGAGGTATTGTAATGTTTCGAATTAGAAGATTAACATAATGGGAAAGTTGTATCTTAGCATAAGGTAGAATAATCTGTAAAGATAAGTAGTCAAATAAATGAAAAGTACATTTGATGTTGCAGACGATCTTTCTTCTTTATGGCTCGGATCTCCTTCGACAATATTACCACTGAACCGCTTGCTTAGTCGTTATTTTCTGTGCTGTAATAAAAGATTTTAACTACACGCAAGAGCGAAATAAAACTCGAAATGAATACGATCTTGTGAAATAAAATGTTCTCCGGCTCGTAACAAAAATTTCAAAACGACGAGTGATGTAGTTGAGCAGTTTCAAACCGGGTACAGGATATTGTGTGCAATAAATTTCAATAAAATTTAACTCTTTATACCTTTTGACTTTATTCTTTTATCACGAGTCGTTATCAGTGGAACAGTTTTTTTTACAGTAAACGACATATGGCAGAATTCAGTTGGAAATGCAAATTAAAAAGAACCCACAAGTCCACTGTACATTACAATATAATAAAAAGTTGTAAAATATAAAAAAATGTAAACATACCTCAAACTGCCATGTCTTCACAACGATACGACGATATTGTTAAATATTAGGTTAAGATGTCATTTTCGTAAAATTGTTATCAACGTGATAAAAAAATTACTGATACTAGCGCAAGACAGGTGCGCGTTACGCGCGCGCTAACATTGTTTTTTATTTTAACGTGTTGTGTCAGTGAACACAACCTGTTACCGCGATGACAGCTAGTACATACTTCTTCTTCTTTGCTTAAATGGCGCGAAGTTTCTTTTCGAGAGGAGCAAATGCCAGTCTCTGAGACAGCTAGTATATACGTCTTACCATATAATACACATATGAGAAATGTTAGAAATAACGCATGAAAATCAAACTCGAAAAAAAGTGAGAGGGATGAATGGAAAAACAACACGTGACTTTGGTCACGAGTCAAATCTCTGAATAAAGAAGAATTTTACCCAAAAACATCAGATGTACAGCTCGTCATTGCTTTCTCCATTTCTTCTTATTGGAATAATAATAACGCTTCTGCACAAACGTGAATTTCTCACTTCGAAACTTTATCGTCGCATATCTTCAAATTTAAAAGCGCAAACAAAAAAACGCAAGAATACCTTTGTTTTTAGTATTTTGTTCAGTATCGATTGAGACTAAAACAAAATTGACCGGTTCAGTCGTTCTTGAGATATTCGTGAAAATCTTCTTCGTGAAAATCTCCTCTAATCAGCGTCGAGATAAGAGCGGCAACGATCTCAATATCGAGAGAATCGAATGTGATTATTTTTACACGCTTTTTCTGGTAGGATAAGAATTTACTGATGTAATGTACTGATGTGTATTGCAACCAATGAAAACGATTGGAGCTTCTTTACATAGCAACTGACCTATGGTTACTATAAACAGACACCGCGTTCCAATATTCACTGCCGGTACTAAAAATCTATACTTCCCGTTACACGTGCTACAGATTTCCATTACTGGCGGTGAATATCGGAACGCAGCCGCAGTCATTTAATTATTTTTCACGCGCATTCAATTGACAACACATTCAATCTTCGCTTACACATCATTCATTGCTTACACTTTTTGACTCGGAATCGATTTCTTCAGTTCTTGTTTTCTTCGTTCTATTTATTCAAGTTTATAATTGATTTTTTCACAAGTATAAATAAGAGAAACAACAGTTAATAATAAGAAACAACAGTAACAATTATAAGAAGAAACAACAGTTTGGCGACGAGGATCATGGAAACATATCGTGAAACACTTCTGACTTTAATTCGGCAACAACAATCCTGGTCGCGACAGCAGGAACAGTTCTATTTGCTGGCAAGTTCCATCACGGAATTCGCTTACGATCCTGAAAATGGTTTGACGTTTGATGCGTGGTTTGTCCGCTATCAAAGATTATTTTCGATCGACGCCAAAGATCTTGACGACGCTGCAAAGGTCAGATTACTTTTACGTAAACTCAGCACTCCTATACATGAGCGGTACGTAAACTACATATTACCAAAAGAGTATAAAGATTTTGATTTCGCAACTACCGTTCAAAAACTCACATATATGTTCGGAGATAAAATATCACTCTTTCGTCAACGTTACAATTGTGTAAACACAACAAAATCGTCGCGACACGATTTCTGGTCATACGCGGTTCTTGTCAATAAACGTTGTGAAGAATTCAAATTATCAACAATTACAGCCGATCAATTCAAATGTCTTATATTTGTACGTGGTCTATGTTCTCCAACAGATATCGACATAAAAACAGAATTGCTAACTTTGATAGATACTAAGTCAGATACAATCACTTTAAATGATTTAGCGATTGAGTGTCAGCGATTGGTCAATTTGAAAGAAGATGCCGCGTTGATTCAGAATCAACAACCTAACGTAGATACGAGTGTGGTTGTTCATTCTAAAAACAAATTACGAAGAAGATGTAAAAAACAACAATATCAGAGCAAACAAGCAGAAAACGATTTATCAGATAAAAAACCATCCACACCGTGCTGGTTTTGCGGCAACTTACATTATTCGAAGTACTGCACTTACAAGACTCATAAATGTCAAAAATGTAAAACTGTCGGGCACCGGGATGGCTACTGCGCATCCAGCAAAAAGGCCAAACCTAAAACAAGATGATTCGTCAAAAAAAGTGTAAAAAAAACTATTCACTCAGACGTAATCAAATTACGTCTAATTTCAGTCGAAAATTTATTGACGTTTCAATAAACTCATAACCAATAACAGTTGCAATTTGATACAGACAGATCATAAACCTCTTTTACAGATCATTAGCGATAAAAAGAGAATTCCAATTTATATTGCCAATTGTTTTCAGCGTTGGGCTCTGCAGTTATTATCTTATGAGTTTACGATAATCGAAAGCACGGTGAAAAACCCAAGAACCTCACTCCCGGTACACAAATCTGATGTTCAGATTTATGTAGAAATTCAATAACAAGTCCAATAACAAGCAAACATGAATTCCTGGAGAAATTATCGAACGAGTTAGAAAAGTACCGTTCAATATACTTGTCAACGCACGAAGTCGATTAGTTCAAGCACATAAAAATTAATTAAAATTGAAGTTCGATGACAATGGTTCCAATATTGGAGAAAGTTCTCAATGAGACAATCGAAGTATTAATTAACGCTTTTGATTTTCAAGAAAGAACACTTCAAGAAACACAAGAAACATCAAATTTACAGAAGACACCGGATCTTCAACTTCAAGAGGACTCTTTAACTTCAAGAGAACTTATTTCAATCTTGTCGAGAAAATAGAGAGTCCACACAATATCGGATTCTCTCTCCACTCATTCCGTTTCTTCTAGTCCAACCCGGCGCTCAAAACGAAAAGTCCAATAAAATTCAAAGACCACACTCGTGCAGATCTCAAAAGGGAGAAATAACGCAACCAATAAAAACGATTGTATTGCTTCTTACATAGCAGTATGTAGTGACTATGTTCGATATAAATAATCGTTCAATTATTTCCCACGCACATTCAATCTTCATCGTTCATTGCTTGACACATCAATCATTGCAAAACACTTTTTGACTCGGAGTTAGTTCCTCAGTTCTTGTTTTCTTTGTTTTATTTATTCAAGTTTTTTTTTTATAATAAAAAACACAAAAAAGAGAATCGTCAATATTAAGAAAAGAATCGATAGTCGAAAGAATAAATAAAGATAATAACATGTTCAAATATACGGAGAGTTAATTTTATTGCACAATTTATTGCGCGCACATTTTGTTATCCAGTTCGAATTGTTCAACTATCACTTGTCGTTTTAAAACTTGAAAGTTTATGATCTCGGAAAAAAATCGAATCAAAAAAACATTACTGGCGGTTTCCTCAGACTTTTGTTCCAAAAAGTATCAATCTTGTTACATTGTCAATAAATATTATACCGTGAGTAAATTTCGATTTGTCACAAGGAAGGCTTCGATTGCCGTTACACGGCGAAGCAGTGTGAGAACAGAAAAAACAAAGCTACTGATCTGGCAGTCCATAGTTTTCTATCTAGACATAGTCAAAGCTCGGACTGGTGAATCTACTTTTTTTTTTATAACTAAATGTAATTTTGTTTTCAAATGTACAAGTTTTTGCAAAATGAAAGAAGATAAGGAAAAAAAATGATAACGCAAGATCATACATTACTGATTTATTTATATCATTCACAATCATAACACGGAGCATTGCTCAAATATACAATATAGATATGCATTCGTTAGAAAAGTATACACATCGTTAATATATTATTGTTATTTGCCCATAAATTAACTACATACGCGAATACAATCGCTTTTATAATTAGAGTAGGTTTTAAACCTCATTGTTCTTCTCGATTTGAATACACGTTAACATACATGAATACATTACAATGCACATGCACTTATTTTAAATATGCTTTTTTTTTTTATACTTATAGATACACGATAGATATGTATTTTTTGTTTTTATAATTTAGCACACGCGCGAGAACAATGTGATTACGCATTTTTTTTTGTTTTATATTTTGCAATTCACACAACCAAGCGTCTGTAATACTTACTTAATTAAAAACACGAAGTCGAATTGAGAATTTATATTATTCTTAAATTTACACGCGCTCTTCTCGTCATCTTACACGCTCTGGTTTGTATACGCCCGGAGTATAGTTGTTAGTTAACTTTATTATTATTATAATTTAACGTCTCGCATCCTGAGACGATGTAAAATAATTCATAATGGTGGGAACAAAATAACGTTGCACGCAGTTCCTTGTCTGGATTTATTTAAATCACTACTCTCAGTATATAGAGCGACTGTTTCACTTACTACATCAAGTCACTTGAGAAAGCTCAGTCCTGTGGTAGCATGACCCACTTGTACGAAAAATACAGTATCTTTGGTTTTTTTTTGTTTTTTGGCTTTTGTTTTTTTTTTTGTTTTTTTTTTTTTAAATCCATGGGCATCGCTGGAATAATGGAGCAGATGAAAAATTCTCAAGGATTTAGAAAGACACTTTTTTTTTGACAGCTTCTCTTACAGGCAGAGATTATATTGTGTAGTCAAAACGTATTGACTGTTTTCTTTTTCTCCCGGAAATGGATGTTTTTTTAGTTGGATACTCTCTCTCTCTAGGAATATTTTTGATATACGCGCGCAGACTGAAGTTTCTAACGTTAAGCACGTAAATCTCAGAAGATGATAATTTCAATCAAACTACCGTTACTATATACGCTATATTATATTACCGTAATGCGGTATTTGCTACATCGTTAACAGCACGTTACTGTGTTTGGCACATTGTATTTTTCTTCACAATCAGTATGATTCTTGATATATCACCAGTTTCAATAATTGCGATCACCTATACTTGCGTAGTATGATTCCTGTAATATGCGTAGATTACGTATATGTTTTGTGACGTAACTTGCACAATGTTTCTTTTCTTTGCACAATTGGAACCGAAGTTCAAGAAACTCAAAGTACGAAACTGAACTCTCAAGAGAGTAAAAAACAACTTGATAGTATAAATAATAACTAAGCTTTACTCTTGTAATAAATGATAGTCTCAGTTTGATTAAAAGTTTTATACACGTGTATCCACATTTTACATGTATCCATTTTCCAGAAACGCCCATATTTGTCAGGTGCTCGAAAATATTCTCCGTACATGCTGTATAAAACACGTGACGAGAGAAAAAGTCATGAAGAAACATATTAATATAATAAAAAATTCACATCGTGAAATACACGCTCGTGAAACTATAAAAAAAAAAAATTAAACGGAAAATTTCTTAAAAATTTATGCACGCGATGCATCTCGAAATCTGTCTCTTTTTTTTCTTGTAACATTATCTTTCTCAATTATATATCCTTAAATGTACGCATACACATAAGTAATATATCTGTATTTATGATGTATTAAAATTATATAGAACGGATCTACATTCTCTGTCCGTTCTCGGTTCTTCTAACGATACAATTTCTTACATGATCTAGATCTGTTGTTGTATATTATTATTTATTATCAAGTTCACAATCGAAGAGTCAGTTTCGCGTCAGTTGCAAAACGTACACGCGCGTGTACGAAGTACTGTTGTATATAATTAACATAATCTTCATTTTATATTTTTATATATATATATATACATATATATATATATACATATATATATACATGTATGTATATTATATATATATGTTGCTTGTATGTATATATGTGTGCCAGTACGTATATATTCAGATTACATTATCACAAACAGTTGTCGAACGTTACGTCTAAACATGTATCACGTTAATAGAACATTTGCGCAGAAGTGGTAGCGAGTATGAAATAATAAACGGGCGCATATATAGATTCGACGCGTTCGTTCCTTCCACCTTTATTATCTTAGAAATTTATCATATTCAATTGTACTCTCTCTCTCTCTCTCTCTCTCTCTCTCTCTCTCTCTCTTTCTCTCTAGCGCTAAAGCAATCTATCGTTAATAACTGTCTGCACTTTATTTCTCGCCTCGCCTTTATTGAGTATAAGGCCTTAATTTCTTTTCACGCGCGCGCATTTACATTCATCTTCTATAAAAACTTACCTATCTGATACATCGCACACGCAATTAATCTAAAGACATTAAAATACTATATCGTGTGTCATGTTCAACATTACATGTGAGATTATTACAGAGAAATTCTAGGGGGGAAAAACTCGGATGGAGATGCAACAACCTGCGTTTGAAAAAACGGTGCGGGACCAGCCTGCACTTGCAAAGAACATTGCTTGAGACACGAAGCAACGAAAATCCATCTCGTTTCCGTCACGATCGCAACATCCGAATCGACGGAATTGAGCAAAACGTGTATATATATATATATATATTTCCGGGAATTACATCGGTGTATTATATTCGTATACGTCGTCGAATCGTTTATTATTTCATGCCTGCTGCACGAGGTAAGGTTTCGCAAAGCACAGATTTCGCCTTCCGGCTCTCTAAGACAGAAGTTGTACTTAAGTCAGTCAAGCGACATGCATTAAGTGACGACAGAAGGAGACGACGTCCAAGCCGGCGTTCGACAATATTTTCGAACCTTTTCTGCAAGGGTTACTTTCCGCCTTTTGTCTTCATCTGCAATGCGAAGCATATACGCCGATAACAATTAATTTTCATCGTCTTGTCGCGCGCGCATATAATATATAGATTTTTATTCCCATCGGCACAAGCAAACGAAATGATGAGAGATTTTCATTGACTCACCTGTTGCTGTTTAAGCAGCTCAGGCTCACCGGAAGTGGCTGCGAATCCACGTCTGGAATATGACCGGACACGGTTTCCGTCAATGGGTACCACTGGGCCACCGGTTTCCTCGGATTATCCAACATCTCCAGCCAGTGATCGCGACCGATTCCGATAAAACTCGAGCCAATCGCCGTGCATCCCATCAATTCGTTCGATCCAATTCTAATAATTGATAAAATAAAGCAAAATATTAAGTACAATTTATATTAAGAGAGTCAGTATTAAAGAGAACATTCAAGAGAAAGAAAGAAAGAAATTTTCTCTAACCTGTCGTAATCAATTACTTTCACTATAAGACTGACGTCTTCGATGTTGTCTGAGGGAACATCGAAAACAAGCGCCTCGTTATAAACGGGATAAAGAGTGTTCTTCTTCACCGTCGTCTTTTTCTTCTTTATTCTTTTGCCTTGGCATAGCAGGTAAACTTTTACGTACGGATCTGTACGTAAGAGAAACAAAAAAAAAATAAAAAGAAAAAGTTTAATTACAATCATAAAAAATATATCTTCTCCAAAACATCACCGTTGGGGAGAGATAGACGAATAAATTCGATACTGATATAATTTTTTTTTTCCGTAGGGTGCAAGTTTGTTCTATCGATAGAGAGAGAGAGAGAGAGAGAGAGAGAGAGAGAGTTTTGCAAAGGAAGAAAAAATAAATCTGATTTTCCGAGTCTCTGCTTTGTACGCACCTGATTTGCCCGTTATATCCATAGCCTTAAGATTCCTGGCTTTGATCACGGTTAACGTCAATCGACCGGCCGTTGGTAGATAGCACAAGGATAACATCAATTCTCCCAGATCTACTTTTTCCTGCGTGTAATAATCGAACAAAATCGAGAAGTCAAAAGTTTTTCATTCTGTAATTGTGTTTTAAAACAATTGTTTATTCGTGTCTCGCACGTTACCTGTAACGCGCAGAGGATGTCCATCGTATATTCAATTTCTTGCTCCAGATCGGTACAATCTAATAGACCCTTGAGAACTACTTGTCCAATGAGATCATGACGTGAAAACCGATCGAAATCGTAAACGGAAAATTGCAGGTAACGTTCCCTCAGTTCCTCGTACGACACGCTAACAAGATAAATTGTAACGTCGAGTTTATACTAACGTTAAGTTTGAGTATTTCCTTAATAATAATTACATCTCTATTCGGATGCGTGTATCGGAAAATCTTTCTATAAATAGCGTCGGTCTATATGTAAATTTTTCTGCAAATCTTTTTCTACAATTGACGTGGCGAATTGCGAATTACCTGAAGATGAACGTTTCGTTGAATATCGGATTCAAATTCTTTCGATGCACTTTTGTCTGGAACTTCTTCTTTCTGTCCGGCAACAGATACACTTTGATGTACGGATCGCTGCTACCGGTTACGTCTTTTATCGGCAATTCGCGAGCTTCCAGAACCTAAAATCCGTTTGCTCGTTATCAAATAAAATATTGACGTTAAAAAAAGAATTATGTTTTACATATGTTTATTTTTCTGAAAAGCATATACATTCCAAAAATACGAAGAAGAAAAGCACCTAAATGCTATTTTTCTTTCGGAAATGTTCGTTGTTTTTTTTTTTTGACACAGAGAAGAGAACGAGACTTTCTTCCTATAAATACACATACGAGCGCAACAGTTTCGTAACGCTGTTATTGTCTTTATATAAACAAAATTTATGTAATGCGAAACGCAACACATGTTAGCACAAATAAGATAATAATAGTCTCTCATATATTTAGATTCATCTGCCGTGAAACGTGGTCTGTCGTAAACGTAACTGATCTTAATACATTTGTGAATTTGCCGCGCAACAGAAATAGCTCGATGTAGCCCGACATTACCTAATCCGTGGTAATGCCACTACAGCGCGGGATATGTGTCCGTCACAAATGCAATATTCCGATACTTCATTATCGTTATCCAATATCTCGGGTGCGCTGAATATATAACCCACAGACATAGACACGTTCGCTCTGTGTATAAACCGCTAACTTTGAATACAAACTCACACAGAACAGTATTTTTTAATTATTGTTATTGTTTTTTCGGGTCTCTCCGAGACGAAGCCTCGCAATATATTCGCGCGCACGAACTTTGAAATATGTTTTTGCATTTTTATTCAAATTTTTTTTCTGTCTCTCTCGGATTAAGTAGATAAACTCTCTCGTTGTTGTTATTTTGTTGTTGCTTGGGTCAGCCTCGGGGGTATAATTTGTTCACGGAGATAAAAATATTACACAACACCCACCTTGACAACGAGTCCTTCCATTTCCTTATCGTAGCGAAGAGCGAAATGCAGTTTTCCAACGTATTCCATTTCCGTTGTGCTGGAACTTTCCGCGCTGTCTTGTCTCACAAGTTCTTTTTTATATAACTCCGGCTGCAATTTTAACAATTCGCAACGTCATCCTTCTTTTTCGTAAAAACAGCGCGTACGCGCGTAATTTCAATTATTCGTACGCGCACGATTTTTTATGCCACCTCATGTTATTTTCATTAAAGTGGAATCGGGCAACAAACAAAACGGAAAGAGTAATGTGGGACTTTGTGTGTGCGCGCGCGTCATGCGATAATCTTGTTTCAAAAGGAGTCGAATAACACCGCATCTCGTTGTTATTTGACATTCACATTTCAACGTTCATTATAAACGGGGAGTAACAGATATCGAGTTTATTTCGTCAAATACCTTGATCAGGCCAAGGCTGGAATCGCTCCGATTTTCGAAGCTGCAAATACTGAACTTGATGTTGGGCAAATCAAGACGGTGCGACAGTTGACGTTGAAAACTTTGATGCCTCATTGGCACGATGGGTAAAGTAGTTTGACGCAGCACCTGGCAAAATATTGACATTGAGACGATCGCGAAAACTTTCGCGAAACATATTTCGCTTGACTCTTGATTCCCCTGCTACTTAATTAAGCATATATCCACCTTCTTATTTTCCTTTTGCTCCTGAACGTATTCGTGAGTGATCGGTTTCGACTGAAGATCCGGAAGAGAGTGACTGATGCGGATCGCGTTCTGCTGAGTCTGATCGGTCTCGGTATCCTCGGTGCTCTCATGTCGAGTCATGCTCATTAACCATCGCCAAGTCGAGGAGCACTGAAAGCTCACGGCTGCCAGGAGGACCAGAAAGACCAAGGCCACTCCTGCTCCTACCAGAAGCTGATAGGGAAAGTTCTCGCTCCATTCGTCTGGAAAACGAAACGTTCGCAATTTGTCATACACACACATACACACACACACACGCGGCGGAAATAAATATTAATACAATCGTACATATTTTATGAAATGTTATAACACACACACACATGAAGAAGAGAGTACGTATATACGATAATAAAAGATTTACATAATGTAATCGCGCGATAAGAGATAGTTTTCCGATACACACACTTTTATCCTGTTTCTGAAGACTCATGGAAAGCTATTTAAATTCTCTCCTCGGAATGTTACACACACACCCACGTCAACTGCGTAGACGGACCGTGACGCGGTGAAAGGAATAAAATGTTCACTTCTATCGCCGTGAAACATTGAACCGTGCGATTTAGGTAACGCATAATAGAAAATCACGTTGTTGCGCACAATAATTTATTAATTGCACCGGTGTTGTATCGTGTAATTTTTTAAATTACTTATTTTAATTAGAAAGGGGTGCAACACGTTCGCGCATCAACAAAGAAAAAGCAAAGATCTCGCGTAACTTTCATCACGGGTTTGCGTAATATGTAGAAAAAAAAAAAAAAAAAGAGGATGCAAATGAGAAAGAGACTCCTTTAAGTAAATTGCGCGCGTGTGTTTGCGCGTAGTACGTAGCGTTGTGCGCATCTTATGCGGACAAAGAGAAAGGTATCCTTGCTTTGGCCAGTGCAAATGAAGAGAGGCTGCGCGCTTTGTGGTTAAACGAGCTTTCCGTTCTCGTTTTACGCCAAGAACAATGTGTGTCTTGCCAACGACAGAAATATCTTTGTTTTTATCTTAACGTGATACAACTCACCAGTTACCTATGCTTCATGCTACATACAGTTTTACTCAACTTCGACAAGTTGTCAAATTTAAAAATTGCGCTAAAAAATCGAGTTTAAAAATATCTCCGCTCATTATTGTATTTAATTTCTTGTTCGCAAACAACTTTTACTTTTAGAAGATAAAATTTTGAACAAGAATTTTTTAAATGTTTTTAATGGTACAACGGTTTCTGTCTTTTTTTCTGTTCTCGGACTGACAAGAGAAGAACGTACCTTACTATATACGTACTTATCGCCCGAAGTATTGCCACACACAGAATATTGTTATTTTGTTAGAAGTGAATCATCGCCATAGGCGTATCAAAAATAATAGACAAAGTATGTAGGAAGTAATGAGAGATCAATGCGCAATTGGTCATACGCACACACACACACAGAACCTTTGATTGACTAAATTGCGCACATCGCTTTTCTTCCTTTGTACTCTTTGCGTGCTACACGTATTGGTTGTTTAAAAAAAAAAAAAAAAAAAAAGCGAAAAGAGCGCACTATTCAAAGCGAATACTTTTTATCTTTGAAAACAATGAAATAAAACCAACAGACAAAAGGATGTGTGACATTTTTTTGCTTATCGCCACTTGCACAACGTGTATGAAATAGAGCCGTGCGACACAAGGGCGTGGGTAGCTTTATTGTTACAACATAACAAAGTTTTCCTTCGGTTTACTACGTTAACAGAAATCTCGCGTCGAGTTAACTTTTGCGTGCATCGCGTCGCGCTCTATTCCATCATGCTCGACTGAAATTACGTCGCGACTCGACGTAACGCTTTCCCATAAACAAGGATGGTTATTAAAAAAAAAAAAAAAAAAACAGACACACAAAGCAAAATTTCAGTCACGGAGCGAATCTGCTTCTGCAATATTAACACACCGCGGACGGATGACGAGATATCGCGTCAAAAGATATGATTTCTGATCCGTGTTAAAAATGTATATGTAATTAAAAAAAAAGAATATGTATTTTCACGCACATTTTTACTTATATTTTTTTGATTTCAATTTATAATATCTTCTGCTCTCTTTTACATTTTAACAAAACGATTCGCGTAGAAAAAAAAAAAACAAAAAAAACAAATCTCGTTGTTGTGCGGCTTTCATAGCCAGAGGGGAGACGAAGAGCGCTTTTAACGACATTGAAACCGAATGTCGTTGTGAGTTACGTCGCGCGTCCAGCGACGTTTTCTCTCTCCGTGTGTATTTACGTTGTGAGTAAAAGCGCCCCGTACTTGCGTGACGAAGTTTGCAGCACGAGTACGATTTACGAGATACTTATTCGTCTGTGTCGTACCGTGGAACCACGGTGTACGCAGTAAAGTGATTGATGACTTTGAGAGAGAATTACGAGGATAATGCCGTCACATGACTTTGTAATGTTTGCCTCGATCAGATAACATCTAAATTTTGTTTCCTGTCTATCCTGTCGTCCCTTTTCTCTCTCTCTCTCTCTCTCTCTCTCTCCCAAGAGAACAACAAAAATGGAAAACTTTGAAGTAGAATGTCACGGTTATTAAACAAGCAATTATTTGAAATTATATTTCCACAATATTTCCGTAAATTTGTCAGAACAGTTTAATAATACGATTAATAACACGAAATATAAATGCGATATCGTAATTGCAATTTGCTTTATTGTTTGATGATCGTTGATTTTATCTCATTTATTGCAAACAAATTATTTGACGCGTACGTACGCAAACAAGAAGTATTGGGAGAGAATGCCATTAACACTATATACGTATACACACAGGTAATACGTTTGTACAATTTCTGCGAACTATCATATGGAAATTCAATTTCTAAATCACAACACATCCCGTGTACAAGCAATAAACAATCCGAACTCGTTTCTCAGATTGTTTTTTGTTAGTCGATTTTTTTTTTTTTTATCTGCACTACGCGCAATATACGTACGCATTCGTCATCTCGTCAAAACATGACCAATATCTATCAATATCTCTTTTCGCATTTGCTATGCTCCTCTCTCTTTCATCCTGCAGGTGACGCGATCATCGTCCCTGACCCTTTCCCGACGTTGCAACTATGTCAATACATAAGCCCCGAATATATGGTTTATACCAGAACCAGATGTTAGAAAACACCCTTACAAGGCTACCACGGAATTTACGTTCTTTGTTTTCGCGCACGATCTATCCGCACGATCTTGTACAAATACAAAACGAGCGACACACGCGTTACACACAATCCCGAGAAATTTCATTTCTCACGCGGTTTTCGGTTAATTCCGCAGTCAGTAGATAAACCAGAAGAAATTCGCGATATTACCAGGGACCGCTGTACCGAAATGATCTTATACATTTGCGAGGACACGTACAGGCCTTGACCCTTCTTTCCATTTCCGACGTCTTTTCGTCCTGACTGTTTCTTTAGATGTTGTGCTCAGTCTTTCAGGTCTATTTCTTTTGTCGCATTCTTTCGCGAAAAACGTTTATAGAGACATGTTACTTCTGCGGTCTTTTGTATCCGATGCTGATCTTTGTGCGATCCCGACTTTTGTTTGGTTGCTAAAATTACGAGAGGAAGACACAAAAGTAAAACTGATGAGTTATTCTGAAACTGAACAAAAATAAAACTGATAAGTTATTCCAAAATATTTGATTTCAGTCATCTGTGGACAAAGCGGACAGCGCTAGTATTGACAACTTGAGAGTGTTGGTTTTATCATGAACGGCTTTTCTCAAGAGGATTGTCCCAGATTCGAAAACAGATGTGTCTCAAGCTTGGAAAATCAGGAGATTGGCAATCTCTTTATTTGCTTTATACGTTTCTTCGCAGATCTCTCTTAATCTTCGAACGCTTATACACGTCACATCGTATTTATTAAACTTATTAAAGACGATCTATGTGTGCGTTGCGTATCTGCGCTCGCACACACACAAACAGATCTTGAAATTACTAATTGATGATGTATCATATATATAAGCAATATGTGATCTGCATATTATATATATATCGTAATCAGAGCTGGGTAATATTGAACAAGAAAATATTTCAAATATAATTTTAAATAATAGATTTTTCACAATTCAAATAAAATAGTATTCAAAATAAGAAGTGAAATTTCAACGAATAACGTATTTTTATTGTGCTAATCCAGAATATAAAATAAAATATTTTTTCTTGCTCTTTTTAGAAAATATTTTATTTTGATAATTTCAAGCCCCTAAAATAAAATATTTTTTCACTGCGGAAGAAACTTAACAACACGCTTGAAAACACGCTTATTCATGTAAATTTCTTGCATTTTTAAATTATCTTTTTTTATCATTTATTTTGTCAGAAACTATTCTATATATTTATACAGAGATATATAATGCAATATTTATAACATATATACTAATATTTAAAATATCCTAAAATATTTCAATTATATTACATATTTGTGACACGAATATTTTGAGTACCATTTAAATAAAATACTATCTCAAGTAATATTTTCAAAATTTTTTCCAAATAAAATATTCTATTTGCAGAAGTATATGTAATGGACAAAAATAAAATATGTATTTTCTATTTACAATTTAAAATACTATTTTACCCAACTCTGATCGTAATAGAGATTGTAAATATAATGTATAGAAAACTTTCTCATTAAATCAGCTAACAAATACCTACATTTATTTTAATAATACAAATTAAAGAGGGAAGGCCAATAGAAGAGCGTACACTGGTGGTGGTGTTCGATATTTATTATTACAATTTTTATTATATTAAGATAATTCAATGTTTCAACCTCTGATTTGGATCTTTATCAAGCAACTGATGAATATTACATAGAATGATATTACAATATCTTAAATCAAAGATCAGATCTTGTGTAAAGTATATTATTTACATTTTTTTGATTACTTACATTTATTTCATGCTTAAGTGCGTTAAAAGGATGTTAAATATTAGATTAGGTTGTAATCATGTTGTAGTTTAACGCAAAACGCACGTTTATCTTTTATTTAAAACCGTAACATGTCGTCAATGCTTGCGAGACACGCTATATACGTAACTTCTGTTAGATTGAAGTTATAACCGATAATAAAAAAAAACAAAACAAATGTTAGCAAACCGTATCTCGATAACAAAACATCTCTCGATCTTCATATAATCCTGTGTACACGCGTATCAAAATATCGCACGCAATCGCACATTTATTGCGCAATAGTTACACATGTATATGTCACAAGGTCGGATATATATCAAAAACGAGATATATCAATAACCAACAACTGCTATGGACACTTTAGATGATATATTTGACTTCGAAGCAGCACAAAAACGACAAGAGCGTTGTGATTTGACAACTAAAAATGGAAAACCCGAATTTAGACCCTGGCGTATCTTCGTCAATCATGTCGACAGCTATCACGGAAAGATATTAGTTGATGTAGGGAGAGATATCGCGGTTTTTATAAATAAAAACTTTACAATATTTATTTCGATAAAATGTTAATGTCGGATTAATGTTATCGTAACGCCGACGTGCGACGGTCAAGAAAAAAACTTAATTGGAGAATCTCATATCTTTGTTTTAATTATACTCAATCAAAACAATCATCGCGTGAACTCGGTCGCTTTGTATTATTTTACGGAGATAATGTGAAAAATAACGAGGCGATTATTATTATTACTTTTGCAGGTTATCCTGGAGAGATTGTTCATAGCGTAAAGCCTTTCTCAAAAGTCTGTTATTTTTATCGTTATAACGTCGTCCATCTCATAAAACAAATGTTTGTAGTTTAACAAATTAAAATTGCAGCTAAAATTACATCGATACATTATTGCTTTGATGAAAAAAAGCTAAAAAAAAAAAAATAAAAAAAAACCTGTAGATACAAACAATGCAAATTGTTTCAAAAGCAGAATTGCAGATATAAAAGCAGACGCTGAATCGACGAGTAACGTTCTTTATTCGAAGTTTGAACTTAATAACCTGTAATTGCATTTTTTTTCTGCCAGGATTTTTCCAATTGAAGTCGTAATTGAAAAATCGCGTCTGATAAGAATAATGTTTTTTTTTTGTTTCACAAAAAGCTTTGCAGAATATGTTTTGAACATTCTATCTTGTAATTTGCCATTGAAACCGAAATGTGTTTTTGTGTTTGATATTTTAATTATGATTAAAATGTCCTTGATGTACATGTGATTAATATTTCGCGATATAATTTACATACTACAACGTTCAGGTACTGTCAGAGAGCGTATATATCGATCCGCTAAGTGCGCGTGCAAATGAGGAAGATGAAAAACTCGAGGACGACGACATAGATCCGAAAGAAAAAGAAGAAGAAAAAGAAGAAGAGAGAGAAAAAAGAAAGCGGCCGGGCAAGAGTCCGGAGGTTTCGAGAAAATACGAAGTGATCGGTACA
The DNA here is from genome assembly GCF_002006095.1 of Pseudomyrmex gracilis. Classification (NCBI taxonomy): domain Eukaryota; kingdom Metazoa; phylum Arthropoda; class Insecta; order Hymenoptera; family Formicidae; genus Pseudomyrmex; species Pseudomyrmex gracilis. The sequence continues at coordinate 480,988 of NW_018020662.1, forward strand.
GTTCTGGATCGCGAAGTAATATCCCCATGTTTCTTGATGATCAAGTAACTTCGATTAACGAGTTTACTTTTCTCCGATATCTCTCTTTTTTCGCGATCGCGTTTAGAGAAAGAGTTTTATTTATATTCCTGCGTTTTTCGCGCATAACACATCGCGATCTAAAATCATTAAACGTATGCAAAAACGTATTTCGATTGATGTGGATTTGAGTGTTTCCACTCTATCGAACGCGTTTATTTGCTTTCGCGTGTCATTATGGATGCTATTGTGTTTCTCTCGCGTGATACTAGAATTAGTAATGAAATCGGACAAAGGAAAGTGCAAAAGTCGAACGAGTCGGCGTGGAAAAAGTCGGCTCTGTTTGCACGTAATGCCATATTTGAGTGCTAATTGATCTTTGACATTGTTCGACAGTACTCGTGCTCGGAGAATGTGACAGTGATTAAAAGACACTCGGACAACAAAGACGCCTTTTTATCGGAGCTAATCACCTGCGGTGTGATTATCTACGATATTACTCAGGATCCAGGTCAAATCGAAGAGGCATGCTGGATTCTGAAAGGTTTCCGTTAATACAAATTTGTATTGCATCAATTTGCAGCGAGAAGAGAGACACGATGACTCGTAAATACTTTCTTTCTCTTAACGAAGAAGTTCGTTGAATTTTTTTACAGTTACAGTACACTTTGCGAACGTCAAATCAAATTTGTTTAACTTGTATAGTTTCGTCTCATGCAAATTTATACGTCACGGGACAGGGTTCGAAAGTGGAACTCGCTGTTTTAATTAATCAAGCAAAGACGGTGATATTTAATTATCCGTTCTTTACGACGACTCTTCTCTGTATGTTTACAAAAAGAGTAGAAAGGACAATGTTGAAATATATTAATTATATTAGTTTACATACGCATTTATTTTTACCAGCAAAATGTAAAAAAAAAAAAAAAAAAAACACGTACATCTTTAAAAGTTGCAGAAAAATAGAATTTAGAATAATTAAAACAGACGCAATAGCATTTCAAAATATAATTTCAAAATGTAATAATAGATGAAAGTTCTTTGTAACAGAGCTATAGAGTAAACTAGTAGTTTTATTGCTTGCTTAAAAAGAAAGTTGCGGTCACGTACAACTCTCTTATCGACGTAGTGAGAAAAGCCTTCTCTGGCTTTCAGAAATCGTTCGCACTCTAGAAGGTATGGAGAAGAAATCGCCAAAAGCGTTCGAACGAGAAGAACCAACACGACACTTTATTTTGATCTCCACCATCATGACATGGGCTCGCTCGAAACCGTTAGATCCAAGAGCTGCGGATTTACCGTTCACAGAAGCCGGCTATCGTAAACGGAAAGCTCATCCGAATTACAAAGAACACATGCGATGCGAACGGGAGTTTGTGGCGGTGATGAAAATTGCCAACTTAAAGAATAAATTAAAAATCGTGGTTATTTGCTGCGGCATCACGTACGGCGAGGAACAAGGTCCGCTTCATTATCTCTTCAAAATGGCCTGGCAGAACGCGCCTTTCCTACCGGTATTTGGCAACGGACAGAATTTAATACCTCTTTTACACGTTCGCGATTTGGCCTCGTAAGTGATAGAAAAACAAACAAATATTATTTATCTCTCGTGTTCAAAAAATGTTTACTCTATTTGTGTACACCAAATATTTTATTTTTTCTACATATTTGTTATACAATATATATACAATATATATATGTATATACTCTATGTGTGTCGAATATCGGTACTCTGCTTCCTGGAACACGTACAAGTTTCTAATTATTCGACTGGCCAGAGATCCGCTTAATGTTACAAGTAATTTGATTTTCAGAACAGTATCCGCGGTAGTGCAAAATTGGCCACCGGTTTCGTATATCGTGGCCGTGGAACGAAAACTAATCTCTCAAGATGAAATCGTTAAGGTATGAGCTTCTCCGCGCAAAGCGCACGTTCCGGCTAAAATTCGCATTAAGCGAAAATTTTATCACATCTGTTTTCTATCACAATCGTATTTTTCTCGCTGTGTTTGCGAAGAAAAATAAAAACATTGTATTTAAAAAATGTATAAAATCAACAAGAAGAAAATTAACAAAAAACAAGATGAAAATGTACGGTTGCAATAATAGAAGAGCTGTAGAGATAACAGTAAATCCGCGGTCTCGCCATTGTTTTTTATCGTGTTATTTTCTACATAAATGTATATCGAGTTAGTTACTCGCACACGGGGGGGTTGTCTTTAGTAATTCGCTTTATATTTCGTTTTATCGGCGCAAAACCAGTTTTTGAAACATCGTTCGTCCTACTTGCGCAAACTGGTTTATGCAAGTAATGCGAGGAAAAGAATCAAGCAGTTTAGAGAACGCTTAACGAGCGTTCCGAAAGATTGCGGAAACATTAGTTGTTCTCCATAACTTGCAAACGCGTTTTCCACACTGTGAACATTTACGATATATCGCGCGCAAACTGTTGTACGCGACGCGCAACGCTTCGTAAAATATACGCACGTTGTAAAAATACACGCACAACAATAGTTATTACATTTTTGTTTTTATGCGATCCACATCTTTAGAGATAGACTTTTTTAATGTTTTTTTTTTTTTTTTTTT